>NW_021370495.1:29355-58474 GCF_001605985.2 Dendrobium catenatum
TTTGACAAACATCAACCCCGGTCTACAAGGTCCCCTTGGACGAAGCAACCCATGACTGCCGATAAGGATCCTTCTGTCAGGTTGGGTCGACTACCTCCTCTGACTAAGTAGATCAGGGACCACGATGGCCCGGGACGACGGAACCATGGGATCTTGATTGGGCCCATCATCCATTCCCCCACCATCCGCTTTAAGTGCTAGATGGTGAAAATTTCTATTTTAAATACAAAATCTTCCAAATATCCAAACTTCCCAAATCCAATCAATTACCAAATCTAATTTCTACCAATATCTAAATTCATTGCTGCTACTATATGCCAGATAACACGTATATTTTATACGTATCTGATTGACGACTACCTTAATGGAAAGTTCTCTCTTGTGACCGGGACGGGTAATTAACTATAGGGGCTTGCGCCTATAGGAAACCAGAACTCAGATCATAAAGTCCTCGCAAAATGAGGGCGAAATCTCTGGGTAGTGTCTTATCTACAAACCCATCTGCCTTCCAAAATTTACCTCGGAACCTATCAGTTAAAACTCCCTCGCCGAATAAAAAGAAAAGCGAGCGGAGGCCGGGGCCGAATTTTCGGAGCCCACAAATGCCCTGCCACTGCGTACCGGAGTGCCTTGGCGTTGTGTTCCCGAGCGCCACAGCATTGAACGATTGAGAGCAGAGCATCGCAGCGGCCTAAATATGGGGCCGCAGCAGTGCAAGACAGATGCTTGAGCGCCACAGCGCTGTGAGATGGACTAGATTGTTTTCTTTCACATTTTCTGAAGGGTTGTGTCCCTTGGAGTTATTTTACTTGACTTTTTCTTGTTTTTTTAGTTAGGGCAAATGTGAGAACGGTACATGTAAGAAGAGAAGCAAGGAGAGAGTGAGAAAGAAGAGAGATCTGTACTTATTTCTCTCAATTTTCATAGTGAATTTCTTGGTCTGGTGTAGATCTGTGGTTTTTTCCCTATTTTGGGTTTTTCCACGTTAAATACTATTGTCCTTTACTTTTGCACAACTTTTACTTTCTTGCTTGTTTCATCATTGTGGTGTTTACTCATCTCCCCTAACAACTAGTATTAGAGCGAGGTTTTTTCAAATCAAGTGGGAGTAATGGCGGATGACGCAAGATACAAGATTAAAATGTTCAATTATTCGAACTTCACATCCTTGAGGATGCAAATTGAAGATTTGCTATATCAGAAGTTGTATTTACAGTTGGAAGAAATCACCAAGAAGGTTGATTCTATGACTATGGTGGAATGGAAGGTTCTTAACTGGACTGTGCTAGGTTTGATACGACTTTCTCTTTCCTCATCTGTTGCATTCAATATTATAAATGAGAAGACTAGAGTCGATCTCATGGCTGCACTGACCAAGATGTATGAGAAGCGATCAGACTCAAACAAGTGTTCTTGATGAAGTTATTCAATATGATGATGTTGGACACCCCCCTATGACGGAACACCTTGATGAGTCAATTGTGTTTAGTTGACATCAATTTTGATGATGAGGTGAGGGCATTGTTGTTATCAATTTTGTGAAGGTTGTCTATATGAAAAGCAAGATATAGTGAGTTTTTTTTCAAATACTGGTTCAAAAGTCAAGTCAAAAAAGTTGGAGTTAATGCATACTGATCTATGAGATCCTGCTCCAGTTACTTCTATATGAGGATCTTTATATTTTGTCACATTTATTGATGATCACAGTAGGAATGTATGGGTGTATTTCTTAAAACACAAGTCAGATGAGTCTGAAGTTTTCGAGAAATGAAACACCATGGTTGAGCTTAAGACATGTCTAGAGCTCAAGTGTCTCAAATCAGTAATGGTGGCAAGTATGGTGATAAAGGGTTTAAGGAGTATTGGGCTTTAAATGGAATCAAGCATGAGTTCTCTGTTCTAAGAACACCACAACATAATGGTTTTGTAGAACATATGTATAGAACTATCATTGAGCGTGCCAGGAGCATGAGGTTACATGAAGGTCTACCTAAACAATTTTGGGTTGAGGCAGTGAATAATGCAGCTTATATGATCAATCGTGGTTCTTCCGTGCCTCTGAATGAGGGGTTACCTGAGGAGGCCTTGAGTGGAAATGAGGTCAATTTATCTCACCTCAAAGTTTTTGGTTATTCATCTTATGTTCATCTTTATGTAGGATCTAAGAGTAAACTTGATCCAAAATCTATCAAGTGTACATTCATTGGATATGGCTCAGATGAATTTGATTACAAATTTTGGGATTATTAGAATCAGAGATTCATTAGTAGGGATGTTAAATTAATGAAAGTGAAATGTACATGGATAGAAATGGGACTCTTAAATATTCTTCCAAATATGTTGAGATAGAGGATGATGATGATTAAGAAGACAAAGTTGATGAAGCACAAAAAGTATCTCAAACTCTTGCTACTAAAATTAGGAGATCTAGCATAATCTCAAGGCCAATACAAATGTATTCTTCTTGTACTATCTATTGCTAACAAATATTGGTGAATCAGAGTGCTATGATGAAACCATTCAAGTTGATGATTCAAATAAGTGTGGGCAAGAAATTGATGATGAGATGCATTCACTTGAATTTAACAGAATTGGGACTTGATAGAGCTACCAGATGGAAAGAGAGCATTACAAAACAAGCTGGTTTATAGGCTAAAAGAAGAAATTGATGGTAGCAAGCGCTACAAGGCTAGGCTTGTAATTAAAGGTTTTTAGCAAAAGGAGTAGTGATGGGGACATCAGAGCATGTAAAGTGTATCAGAGGCGTGGCCGTTGATCTATGGCCACGATCGAGTCGATATATTATTGAGTCATTTCATGTATTCGTTTTTATTATGTTATTTGTCTCTTGTTATTTATGTTGTATTTATTTTTTCCGTTTTTATCCCTTAAGGGAGGTCGTATGTAAGCCATGAGGGCATTGTCGTCTTTTTATTTTGAGTCCTATGTACAAGGCTATTTATAGCCCTTATGTTTCTCTTTGAAAGTTAATGATTGAATGATAAAAAAATTTTTTGTTATTGCTTGAGTTCTTGAGAGTGCTTGAAGAG
Source organism: Dendrobium catenatum (assembly GCF_001605985.2). Taxonomy (NCBI): domain Eukaryota; kingdom Viridiplantae; phylum Streptophyta; class Magnoliopsida; order Asparagales; family Orchidaceae; genus Dendrobium; species Dendrobium catenatum. The sequence continues at coordinate 32,406 of NW_021370495.1, forward strand.
AGCGAGATCCCTAGGAGAGGAAAAATGGATCACCCACCAACCTTGGAGACTGCTGAGTTCATGGTTTGTTTTATCATTCTTTTCTTTCAATCTCTCTTCCTCCTAGCCGCCGGATTTCCTAGCCACCCCACTTTGCTTCCGGCCGACGTCTCCCACCACCACCACCTCAAGCCACCACCCTCCTTCCCCCACTACAACCACCAGCCCGCTTACCCAAAGCCCCACTCCACCGTCGATCCTTCATCCAGCCGCCCCCTTTCCCCTTAGATTTTTTTCCTCCATCCTTGCTTGGATTGATTAATTTAGGTAACTCATTAACTTATAAAATTCAAATTATCTGAATTTGAAAAGTTTCCTAAAATATAACTCCTATTTTAGGAAACTTTCCAAATCCTTGCCTATTGAATTAAAGTTAAATTAGGATGAAATATTTCATCGTAAATTTAAGTCCATGACTTAAGGAAGCATTTATAGCTTCCTTAATTTCTCTCCCTATCCCATTAAGCTGTCGGCTCCCCTTTGATTTAAATTTGGATTTTTTTCCTACAGTTCTACTTTCCTTATTTAACTCCAACTATCTATGGAAGGAGTTTAAATTTTGAAATAACTTAAATTTAGTTTACCCCTTGGAATTAAATCCCAAATTTTGTTCTACTCTACCCGCCCCCTCTCTCTTACCTCCATATTCTATTTAAGTTATTTTCAAGCCTAAAGAATTGATTTGGAAATTAATTTCAGCTTTCCCTTCATAATACTCTTCTCAAAATCTGAACTCAATCTTCTCCTAGTCTTCCTCCTTGGTCAGCCACCCTCTCTTGCCACTTCTTACTTGGATTCTTGAAAAAAACCTCTCTTTCAAGGGGAAATGGCAAGGATAGCAAAGGAACATCACCTTCAACACTTCAACGCTTTGGAGAGACTTCTTCCTCTCCAATTGAACCTTCAAGGAAAGCTACGACAAACTTCTTCAACATCTCGTCTGCTTGTTTATGGGTTTCGACAAAGGTGAACTTCTTCCCTTTTTTAATTACTTTCCTAATCCCCTGACCTTGTAGGTGATGACAAATCATAAGGAGTCGTGCTTTGCCTTATGCCTAAGTTTAAGTAAACGTAGGATTGAGCGTGCTTTCTATGTTTCTAATCTTATTGTTAAATTAAAGATTTTGTTGAAAACTATTTACTTTGCATGTTATTTTTTTCTAGCTTATTTCGATTTTTGAAGTGCTTGGCAAGTGGCTTAGCCTAAGCGTAGGCACCCCTCTCTTGTTTTCTATTGTCGTTTTGATTGCTAACTGTTTAAATCTTACTTGCTTAATTCAAGAAAATCGTGCAGTTCTTATCGCAAACATTTCAAACATTATAGTCCTACATCATCTGGTATCAGCATAGTTTAGCTTAGGGTATTCATGCTAGAAATCATCCTAGGCTATTGCTTATTTATGCTTATTTAATTTTACATGCATTTCATCGTTTAAATTATTTTAAATCATTGTTGTTTTGCTGTCCAGAAAATTTCTGCACTCATTTAGTGAGTTTTAAGGTTGTCTCTTAAGTATCTAGGTGCTGCCCTCAATATAACAACTTTCCTAGTTACCTAGAATACTTAACGCCTTGTTTTGGTTTGCTGTCCAAACACTTTCCGCATCGTTTAGTGTCATTCTAGAGAGTCGATCATTGCATTTAGGTGCTGTCCTCTATCTAGTTTCACCCCCAAGTCCCCTAGTGTCTAGCCATGGATCCGGAACAACTTGGAAGGACTTTAGACTTGTTGGTAGGCCAAATGAACAACATTAGCCAGCAACTCGAAGAGAATAAAGCCGACCTAGCTGAACTTCGTAGGGACACCACCGAATGCTTTGACACACTTGAACAATCTAGGGAACATCCACCCCTTTGCACCCCATCTAGACCTCCTATGTATGGGTATGAAACCTATCAAGATGAGAGGTAACGCCGTGCTAATCATCGAGCTCTGCATTTTGGACACAACCCACACTACGACCCTGACATGCCACTTATGAAAAACGTTAAAGTCGATGCTCCTACCTTTGATGGCACACTCGATCCCCAGCTCTTCTTAGACTGGGTCAAAGTTATAGACAGTTTCTTTAAGTGGTATAATATCTTCGAGGCTAGGATGGTTAGTTTTGCCGAGATGAAACTAATGGGTAGGGCGAGTTAGTTTTGGGCCAACTTAGAGAGCCTTAAGGAAGCCAGGAATGATTACCCCATCACTGATTGGCCATCTATGAAGCGTGAACTTAAACAGAAGTCCTTGCCTCCCTCGTACTTCCCTAGATTGTTGGATAGGTGGAATAGGTTGACTTAGGGCAACAAACTGGTCAAGGATTACATCGCATCTTTTGATGACTATCTGATCGTTGCAAAGGGGAGACCTCCACCACCCCCGCACATATCATATCCATGTTTCGTACCGGGTTGAGAGAGGATCTTCGCAACGAGCTGTTCGCTCAGAACATCACTACCCTTGAAAATGCCTACAGTTTAGTGTTAGACCTAGAGAAAACCTATTCCCAACACCCTTGTCAACACCACGACTCTAGGCCTTCCTATGACCTTCTGGTAGTTCAACCCCTGACCTGACACCCCCACAGCCCAGCCAACCCCAGGGAGCACTACCTGACCCTCACCTGCTCCCCTCACTCCCCGTCCTAATGTTAGAAGTAAACCTCCCACTCCGGATACCCCTCGTTCCAATCTCGGGACCAAGTATTTTAGATGTCAGGGGTATGGGCATATCGCCTCTCAGTGCTCTAGTCCCTATAAAGTCACGATTATCGAAGAGATCACTAAGGCAGAATTTGAGATCAAAATCGATCATATTCACCAAGTGGACAACGATGGTGAATTCTTTGAGGATGACGACACTGTTGCCATCCCGTACATTCAGAAATTTGACACTTCTCCCACCTGCGTGGTGAGATGTGCACTGTCACAACTCGTTACCACCGACGACTGGCGTAGGACTACGATCTTTCACACCTACACCAAAATCAATAATAATAACGGTAAGGTCATCGTGGGTTATGGCAGTTGCATCAATGTTGTCTCCTCCAACATGGTGTCTAAGCTTGGCTTGTCTATCGTTCCCCACCCTAACCTTTATAAGGTAGCTTGGGTCAACATCGCTGCCTTGGAGGTAAATGAACGAAGCTTCATACCCATCTCGTTCGCTGTCTATAAGGAGAATATTTGGTGTGATGTGTTGATTATGAATATTGGACAAATCCTTCTAAATCGTCCCTGGCTATTTGACAACGATGTCCACATTTATGGTCATTCAAACACCTACGTGTTTGAACATAAGGGCCAAAAGATCAAGTTTTTGGCATCACAGCCCCGGTTATGAATGATCTTGAATCCAACCCTGTCAAATCTAAGAAGGGACTAAACCTGATAGCTTCCATAGCCCAAAGCACATCCTGGCACGCCTTAGTCGGTCATGAGACTCCCATTGAGTCTGACGAACTAGTCCCTCAGGAGATTCGGCCCATACTTAGTAAACTTGTTGATGTCTTCCCTAACGATCATCCCAATCAATTGCTTCCAATTAGAGACATCCAACATGTTTTAGATCTAGTCCCGGGAGCTTCTCTATCCAAACTCCCCATTGTCGAGCTCGTCTACCCTGTTTCAGTGACCCATCCCACTGGTTTAAGTCCTTCTGAAATTATTTACAGGTTCATACTTAGACAATCACTAGACCTTATACCCATGTGCTCTAGGTATAGGATTTCTGAGTTTGCATCATCATTTGCATCACATATGCATGAACTTCATAATGAAATTGCACGAAAAATTGAAAAGAAAAATAATGATTATAAACTATATGCTAATTTGAAACAAAAAATTTAAAATTTTTGAGGTTGCTGACTCTGTGATGGTGCGGATTTGTCCAGAACGGTTCCCGCTGGGAACAATTAAGGAGCTAAATGCTAAGAGTGTTGGACCATTCAAAATAACTAAGAAATTTCATGATAGTGCTTATGTAATATATCTGCCCGCATAATTCAACATCAATCCCTCCTTTAACATAGAAGATCTAGTTGTATATGAAGGTCCTGATTTTAATCCACCACATCCACTCATACAACACCCTTGTGTGATCCAACCATGTGAGAACTCAAACCTACCCCCACTCCCAGCTGTTCCCATATCACCCATGGAAAAAAAGGTGGACTCCATTCTGAGTGATGACATCATCTCTACAAGGAAAGGTGGATGACGGAGGTACTTTATCAGGTGGAGAGGAAAGCCCGAGTCAAAGGATACATGGCTGGATTGCGAGGAGCTACAGCAGATTGACCCCGATGCATTGGAGATTTACGAGAGCACCAGAGACGCTTACTCGACGGAGTCGAGCTTTCTCCCACCCCAGGAGATTGATGGGGACGTCAGAGCATGGAAAGTGTATCAGAGGCATGGCCGTTGATCTATGGCTGTGGGCTAGTAGATCAGCGGGATTTCTTGCGAATTTTGCGGGAGCGACTCTGCCAGCGGGATTCTTGGATCCAATAGGTTCCTGGTATGATTTTGAGTCCTCATGTTTCTTCTTTGGGTATAGCACTAAGGTCAACAATGGCCACGATCGAGCCGATGTATTCTCAAGTCATTTCATGTATTTATTTTTATTATGTTATTTGTCTCTTGTTATTTATGTTGTATTTGTTTTTCCTGTTTCTACCTCTTACTTAAGGGAAGTCGTATGTAAGCCCTAAGGGCATTGTCGTCTTTCTTATTTTGAGTCCTATGTATGAGGCTATTTATAGCCCATATGTTTCTCTTTGAAAGTTAATGATTGAATGATACAAAAAATTGTGCTATTGCTTGAGTTCTTGAGAGACCTTGAGAGTGCTTGTAGAGAGAGCGAGATCCCTAAGAGAGAGAAAATGGATCACCCACCAACCTTGGAGACGGCCGAGTTCGTGGTTTGTTTATCGTTCTTTTCTTTTAATCTCTCTTCCTCCTAGCCGCCGGATTTCCTAACCACCCACCTTGCCACCGGCCGACGTCTCCCACTACCACCACCTCAAGCCACTGCCCTCCTTCTCCCACTAAAACCACCGGCCTGCTTATCCAAAGCCCCACCCCACAGCCAGCCCTTCAACCAACCGAACCCAAGCCCAAGCCGCCCCCTTTCCCCTTAGATTTTTCCCTCCATCCTTGCTTACATTGATTCCTTTCCTATTCGGGTTAATTAATTTAGGTAACTCATTAACTTATCAAATTCAAAGTTACCTAAAATATCACTCCTATTTTAGGAACTTTCCAAATCCTTGCCTATTGAATTAAAGTTAAATTAGGATGAAATATTTCATCCTAAATTTAAGTCCATGACTTAAGGAAGCATTAATAACTTCCTTAATTTCTCTCCCTATCCCATTAAGTCGTCGGTTCCCCTCATATTTAAATTTGGATTTGTTTCCTAAAGCTCCACTTTCCTTATTTAACTCCAACTATCTATGGAAGGAGTTTGAATTTTGAAATAACTCAAATTTAAATATCAAATCCTTCCTATTTCATTAATCCTATTTTTGGAAAGGCCATTAAATCAATCAATTAATCCAAATCTGAATTAATTGAGTAATTAATGACCTAACTCCAAAAACATTGAACCTAGACACAACCCCCTCCGTCTTGCTTTGCCAAAATTAAGTTTTCCCCCTTGACCTTGTAGGTGATGACAAATCTTAAGGAGCCATGTTTTGCCTTATGCCTAAGCTTAGTAAACATAGGATTGTGCGTGCTTTCTATGTTTCTAATCTTATTATTAGATTAGGGATTTTGTTAAAAACTACTTACTTTGCATGTTGTTGAATTTCTAGCTTATTTTAATTTTCCAAGTGCTTGGCAAGTGGCTTAGCCTAAGCGTAGGCACCCCTCTCTTGTTTTCTATTGTCATTTTGATTGCTAAAAGTTTTAATCTTACATGCTTAATTCAAGAAAATCGTGCAATTCTTATCACATACATTTCAAACATTTTAGTCCTTCATCAAGTAGACTTCATAAAAAAATTCTCTTTAGTGGTGAAGATGACTACAATCAATGTTGTACTGAGCATGGTAGCAGTGGAGGATTTACATCTAGAGCCGGTGGATGTAAAGACAACTTTTTTACATTGTGCAACCTCAGGGATATATGGTTACAGGTAATGAAGAACTGTTGTGTATGCTCAAGAGGAGCTTATATGGGCTGAAGCAGGCACCAAGGCAGTAGTACAGGAGATTTGACAGGTTTATGTTAGATAATGGATACACAAAGTGCCAGACAGACCAATGTTATTTTTTCAAATATTTTGATAACATTTATATTTTTCTATTTTTGTATGCGGATGACATGCTGGTTGTAGGTTCAAAAATTGAGAAGATAAGATATTTGAAAGAACAATTATTAAATGAGTTTGAAATGAAAGATCTGTGTCCAACAAAGAAAATTCTTGATATGAGAATTAGTAGAGATAGAAGTGTAGGTATACTAAAGTTGTCTCAAGCAGAGTATATTGAAAAGATTCTTCAGAGATTCAACATGAGTGAGACAAAGTCAATTTGCACTCTCTTGGATAGTCACTTTCAATTATCTAAGGAACAATCTACTAAATCAGAAACAAAGAAAGAACAAGTGAAGAAGACTCTGTATGCTTCAGTAGTTGGAAGTTTGATGTATGCTATGATCTGCACAAGATCTGATATAGTATATGCAGTGGGAGTTATCAACAGATTTATGAGTAACCCATGCAAACATCATTGGGAGGCTGTTAAATGGATTCTCAGTTACCTGAGAGGATTAGTTAACAAAGCTCTTTGCTTTGGTGGTGTAGGGATTGATCTAGAGGGTTATGTAGATTATGATCTTGCTGGAGATCTTGATGGTAGGAGAAGCACAATAGGTTATATCCTCATTTTGGGAAAGACTGCAATTAGTTGGGTTTCCAAATTACGAAAGATTGTTGCGTGCTCAATTACAGCAGCTAAGTAAATTGCTATTACTGAGGAAAACAAGGAGATGATTTGGTTGCAAAGTTTCTTGAGAGAACTTGGCAAGGGGTAAAGGAATATGAAGTTGTATAATGATACTATGAGTGTTGTACATCTAGCCAAGAATATTGCATTCCATGCCAAGACGAAGCACATCTAGCTTCGGTATCATTTCATTAAGTTGCTTCTAGAATATGGTTAATTATCTTTGAAGAAGATACACACGACTGAATATCCTACAGACATACTGACGAAGACGATGGCAGTTGAAAAACTAAAGTTATGTTTAATTTCAGTTAGTCTTCATGGAGGATGAGAGCAGGGGTGAGCCACATTACCGATACTATGATTGATGTTATAGATCAGGAGAAATATTGATTGCAATCAGTTCCAAGTGGGAGATTGTTATGTGTGGAATCTGACTGTGTTGATCAACCTTGTTGTTATGTTATCTCGGTCCTTAAAGCTTGTGTATACTGTAGGGTGCAGGGGGTTTACCCCCTGCTTGGGCTCGAGTGCTTTGGGCGCAAAAGTTTTTTTCCGTACAACGCGCTGGCACTGCATACGTGAGTGCCCGACGATGCATACGTGATCGCCCCAGCGCTGTGTTCCCTAGCGTCGCAGCGCTGAACAATAGAGAGCAGAGCACCATGACGGCCTAGATATTGCGCCGCAGCTATGCAAGATAGACTTGGGTGTCGCAGCACTGCGAGATGTATTGGACGGTTTTCTTTCTCGTTTTTTGAAAGGTTGGGCCCCTTGGAGTTATTTTACTTGGCTTTCTCTTGTATTTTTAGTTATGGCAAGTGTGAGAATGGTGCATGTGACAAAATAAGCAAGGAGAGTGAGAGAGAAGAGAGATCTGTACTTATTTATCTGAATTTTCATAGTAGATTTCTTGGTGTGGTGTGGCTCCGTAGTTTTTCCTCTATTTTGGGTTTTTACACGTTAAATCCTGGTGTCCTTTACTTTTGCGTTGCTTTTACTTTCTTCCTTGTTTCATCTTTGTGGTGTTTACTCCTCGTGATCTCCCCCAACAAAACCATCATCGAATAATCTTTTAACCAGGTTTGAATAATCTTTAAATGATGATCGGACAATCTTAAAACCATGATTGAACCATTGTTGTTCATCACGAACATCTTCGATCATGGTTTGAAGTTGATTAGATCATGATACAATAATGGTTCAAAGATTTTTCAAAGATTAATTGATTGTTGTTACAAAATTGTTTGATTGTGGTTTAATCATGGTTCAAAGATGAAAGTGATTTGAATATGATTCTTAAAAGTTTGTATCATTTAATTTGATTTCTATCGGCATTTTGGGTTTAGGGTTTAGACTGTGAGTACCGTATTTGATTTTAAATAACCAAACAAATAATATCACTAACCTTCATAGCGATGAATGGAGTAGAGACCATCATCGTGAAATTTTGTCGTAACCTGAATAGGGACAGGTTGAAATCATCAAAAACGGAGAAGGTGCTAGGAAGAAGGGTCAATGAACTCTAATAATCAAAAGCTCGTGTAACTATTTAGAAAGAGTTTTTACTCTATTGGTTAAAAAGCATGGATATTTTGATATGAAATGAATTTTTGAGCATATTTTCTTCAAGAAAATAAAAAACAGGCATTATTTCTCCTATTTTGCTTTTATGAAACATATAATGCCAAATTCCTCATATATATATAATGGAGTAATAATCCTTATTTGTATCAGAACAGACATTTTTTGGATGGTTTCCTCTTCTAAATTACGTTGGTACTAGATTTCATGAATGTGAATGTTTTATTTCGTCTGTCATTCTTTTTATCATCCCAGCTATTTGGAACTGGTTTTAGGAATCTTTTTTTTTTTTTTTTTTTTCGTTCATTCCCATAAACTACATCGTATGTAGTTCTCTATTTTATAATTTTTTGTCTGTAAAGTTAAAAGTTCTTTTTTTTTTTAACCTGCATGTTTGCCATTCAAATCCGTCCCAACTTGCTCCACCTTTTATACATCCGTACCTGATCTTGAACTCTATTTCATAGAACATCTTCAATTGGTGCTACCATTCTCTCTCCAATACAATCATTTCACACTCTTTACCATCTAGTTTTACCTTACATCATCTTATAGTATTTGCAATACCATCTAGTTTTACATCACATCATCTTTGTATTTCCATTTTATCTCTCTCGACTTGGTTAATAGTATTCTCACTCACTGTTTTTATATTTTACCTCTTCTCATTTGTTCCTTTCAAGTACGATATGCTAGTTCTAGTTACCATTGTATCCAATAATTCTCTGGCTTTACCATTCAAAGCATCCAAATTTTCAAAAACCAAATCCTTTTTCATTGGGATCTCATGTGTTTTTTCCCTTCTATTTTTTACTTGCTTTTCTATTGACCTAATTTACTGGCATACTAATATAGTGATAGTGCATTTCTTAGATTTAGGCTAATTACCACACTTTGCACAACAGCAGGGTTAACTTGATGTGTCACTATTGGCAGGCAGTTGTTCTCATCATAACCAGATGTCGCTTATGTTTTTGTATGAGCCAACCCTTGTCAACTTCTAGTTCAATTTTTGTTTGTGACTAACTTGTTTTTGGGGACTCTGGCATTATCTGATATTAAAATTCATTCAATGGTTTTTAACATTGTGTATATGATTGACTTTAAGTCTAATGATTCCATGAATCTTTATGATCCGGGCTTAAGATTATTAGCTAAGATTTTGGAGCTATAAAAATGTTGTATTAGCTTAATTAAGTGTAATAGTTAGCTCTTTTTTATTTAGTTTTTTGCAGGAATTCTGTGTTTCCTGTAAACATACAAGTTTCCTTTTGATTGTTTAATTAACCATAATATCAAATCTGTAGTAACTATTATTTTTAATTTATTAATCAGAGTTTAATTCTAGCCCCTTTTTATTCATGTAATTTCCAGCTATGGGACATAAACATGGATTCTGGTCCTGTTGCATCATTCCAGGTTCATGAATATTTGAGGCCGAAGGTAATGTTGTTACTGTCTGATACTATTTTTTTATATTTTCTTTGTACTGTTGTAGATCAGTACATTCATAACTTTCTTCTTGCCTTTGCTAATTCATGATTTTGAGCAGCTTTGTGATTTATATGAAAATGATTCAATCTTTGATAAATTTGAGTGCTGCCTGAGTGGAGATGGACTTCGAGTAGCAACTGGTTCATACAGGTTGTCTTGCTTGCTTTTTAGATGACACTGGGTTTTGGTATTTTTCATTCTAATGATTGATGCAATTTTTTATTTGCATGAAACCAGCAATCTTTTCCGTGTTTTTGGTTGTTCTGCCAGAAGCGCTGAAGCAACCACCCTAGAAGCTAACAAAAACCCAATGAGGTATGTGTGTGCTTGGAATTATTGTTGACTCTTTTGATGCAGAGCATAATTTTTCATTTTTTATTTTTTGAATTTATGTTTTTAATCCTATAGAGAGGCTTTACGGAAACAAGATTTTGGAGGGTATAAAAAATTACATTTATAGGAAAAGGGGTTACAAGGTACAATCCTTTCTAATTAGGATGTCAATATAACATAAAAGAAAGCATGTTGTTGTATGCATCTTGGATGACAATAATGCAAGAAATTCAATGGGACACCCATGGCCAATCATGGTGCACCTCTTGGAGATTTAAGGGGTAATCTTAATGCTGCGAAACAAATAATGTGAACTCTGGTGAAAGGCGGCTTACCGATGTTTTTTGAGGATCTAAGAAACCTTTAGAGCTCTAAGATTCTTACACATTCAGATGATGCTATTTATAGATTTTGAGAATGTTTCTTCATCGTTATTTTGAATATAAAGGAAATCTCTTTAGATGCTGACAACAAAATGGTTCAAGTTGTCTTCTTATGTTTAAAATATGTCTAGTTGATGTTACCCTTTTTTTTTTTTTTTTTAAAGTTGATGTTACCCTTTTTTTTATTTTTTATTTTAGTTGATGTACCCTTAGGTTGACTCAATTGGCCCATTTAGGTCGGGACCAACTAAGGAAGTCGATTATGGTGGTTTCATCATGGCTTGGCAATTTCTTAGATCGATGGCTTGAATATTCGATTATGTAGATCTCAACACCAAAAGTCCAATGAAGGTGAAATCGAAGTTCTAATGTTTATATTGACAAGGATATTCCAAGAAAAAATTTCATTGAAATTTGGGGCTACCAAAAAATGGTAGCAATATGTTGCCAAATGTCTGTTTTTAATCAGATTCATTTTCCATGAATGGCTTCCAAAATGGAGATTTATGGAAGTCGCAATGGCTCTAGGAAGTCAAAAACTTTATGGTCAATTTGCAAAATAACAAGTGCACCCCACTTCGATTGGGCATCATTGACTCTCTACTCTCAATCGTGAAATGTTAAGTATTGATCTAGCTACCCCTTAAGAGACTGACATCACCTTGCTTGTTGGTGGCCAAATGTCGCATGCAAGAGGGTTGGCTGACTAGACTTCTTGGTACGGTCTACAGTGGTTTGGTTTGAACTAGTTTAGGTCCTTCTCATGCTCAAAATCAAACATTCTTGGTGTTGGTCGATTCATCGTAATGATACAATCCTTTTGGTGATTTTATGCCATTTTTGTTTGATCTATGAATATGTTTTCATGATAAATTGATTTTTGGTTTGTTATTTCTAAGTTACTATGATCCTTACATAGTGTTAAAATTTATGCTTGATTAGATTATAATTTTTACGATCTTAATAATATTCTCCCATTTCTTTATATCCTCACTTTTAAGTATAAAAATTATTTGATGTATTATGAATATTTGCCTCGTAATTTTTTATATGCGGGAAACTTCAGGATGAGATTACTCCATAGAATTCAACATGGGCCTTCATAAGGGTCTGCGAACCAAGTTGTCCCTCTTTACCTCAAATTCTTGGATACTTAAAACTCTTTAAATAACTTTAGATGAGAAAACCCAATAAATAAATATAGTCAAAATCGATGGTTCAAAATTTCAAGTAGTTGGATAGGATTTCCAAGTATCCTCAAATCTGAAAACTTTAGAATGAACTCGAGGCATTTCATCAAATTTAAAAGCAATGGGGCAATAGTCAGATGCCACCCTTGCTAGATGTCTAACCGAAGCAGAATGAACTAACTGAAGAACCGCGGAACTCAGTAAACATCTATCCAATCTTTTCCAAATCCTAGTAGTTCCATATTTATTATTACACCAAGTGAACCTTGAACCAATAACACCTAAATCATGAAGATTATGATTAGCCATAAAAAATTTCATCTTTTTTGGTCCCTTGGACATACAAAATCGTTTACCACCTCGCTTGTCCTCCTTAGAAAGAAGACAATTGAAGTCTCCAGCAACAATAGTGGGAGTACCACCCAACATATTCCTGCCAAGGTTCTCCCAAAGATCCCTTCTAACTTGAAATTATTTATTACCATACACCATGGCCACATGCCAACATCCCTTGCTAGTAGTATCAAGGACCCCAAACACAAGTTGAGAAGAATGTTTTCCCATAGTAAAGGATACAAGATTTCTATTTCAAATAACCAGAATGCCTCCAGATGTACCTTCAGCCGGCTGATGGAAAAAGTCCCAATCAGCACCAATAACTCTATTAAACATTTCTTCTATCTATGTTAGATAACTTGGTTTCAGCTCACCCAACAAAAAGCACAGCATTGTCTTTCACAATTTCCCTGAGGTATAAAGAGGCTTCCCTCTTTCTAACCCCTCTACAATTCCAAAAAATCAAAGAAGTCATTTATTACATAATGGGGAAAAGTCTCCGCCTTTCTTCTTTGCCTTGCCTTCAACTTTCCTCTTTAAATAGGAGCCAAAACTGTCAGTTGTAATTTGGATTTCTATTTAGCAGCAATCAAAAGCTCTTTATCAGCACTTCCTTTATTAGTTTTGACATCAATTCCTTGATCTTTAGATATAGCAATGTCGATATCTTGAGCAATATTGGTTCCTTCAGCAATAAAGTCAGAGGCAGCAGGATCAGTAATGGTTTCTTCATCAATAATATCAGAGACAGCAAAACCAGCAGCTATGGGATCCAGAACAGAATTTGCAATACCAATAGAATTAACAAGAGGATCGATAAAAGGAGAGTCAACTTGTTTAGACGGATTTGAAAAAGGGTCAACTTTTGCCGCATCAGAGATTGTATTTACATTGCTGATAAGCTCAGTCAAAACATCAAACCTGTTTGACAGACAAACATCAGAAGAATACTTCTCGTGAGCAAAGCCCTGATGGTTGCCACTAAGACTACTTTCCACAATTTGTGCCTCTTCTACTTGATTAGTATTAACATCCTGGACACTAAGGTTGCACTTATCAACAATAGTGTCATTATGATTATCATGATGCTTGACATTAGCTTCCTTATTCCTGCTGCCCAGTCGGTTCCAGTTCTTATTAGTTATGTTTTTGAAGTTGACATGAATCCATGAGCCATAATCCTCATTTTGCCGATGATGTATAGTATCATTATCAGTGGCAAAATTCATCTCACTGCGTTTTCCTTTAGCATTATCATATTCAGTTCGAAGAACAGGACATTCGGATTTTACATGTCCAATTTTAGGCAATGATAGCAAAAAGAAGTTAACTTCTCGTATTCAACTTTCTGGAAGAATCTTCCACCCATACCATCTACCAAAACTCCCAAAGGCAACTTGGATTCTAAGTTGATGCGAACACATACACGAGCAAATTCCTTCTTTCCCCACTTAAAAGAGTTGCCATCTAAGTACATTGGAGTTCCAATCCTTGAAGCAATTTTTGAAATATTTACTTCATCCCAACAATAAAGCGGCAAAAGTGGAAATCGGATCCAAACGGGAGCAGATAAACCTTTAAGAGATAAAGGTGAAAAGATGGGAGCCATTTATCCATACCTACAATGTCCCACCAACATACTAAGGGCCACCACTGAAAACTTCTTCCATAGCATCAGAAGTTTTAAAGGAACAAAGAATCCAATTTAGGCCCAAAGTAGTCAAATGGAAATTACCAAATTTGTTCCATTGCCTCCATAGTTCCGTGCTATAAACCGAAAAAGGAATGTTCTTCCCAAGAACCTTCAACACAACAGAATTATTCAAAATTTGAGAATTAGCAAGCTATAATTCCGAATTCAGTTTAACAGCAACTCCGTCTGAAGACATTTCAGTTGAGTTAATATCAAAATTGATTTTGATATGATGAGGCTTCCGCAAAGCATTGATAAAGGATTCTTTCTGATTGTTAATTTCATCAATCAGTTGATCCGCAGCTTCACTAATCAGCGGAACAGGTTTAACAGTTTCAACAGTTGGTACTTCCGGAATAGAGAAATAAACATATAGGTTGCACGTAATGGGTCCCTTGTTGTTTCCAACAAATTTATTGACTTTAAGAATCAAGTTCAAGGATGTAGAGGCATCCAAATCCACGGTACCAAACTCAATACCTGATTCTTGCTAAGAAGACAGCTTTGGAGGTTCTGCCGATTTCTTACCCTTTCCCTCAACAACCTGGAGTTGAATTTTATCATGAATAGCGATTGAGCCGTAATCTTCTCTGATGATCAGAGGTTTATGACAGTTTCTTGAATCTCCGTTCATAATTCTTCTATCAATAAAATCAGCATTCTTGATAGATGACGGAGAAGACCCACAGGAAGGATTAGAAGGCGGAATATTGTCAGGAGGTGGCCGGAACTCTGACGGTGATCGTCGGCCCGACGCCATCATGAACAGGAGCGTATTACCTGCGAAAAAAGAATTAAAAAAAACACTCTATAGGAAAATCGGCCCGACGTTGATTTGGTGTTGTGGATAGGAAATAAGAAATTTAGTTTAAATCCTGTCAAATACAATAAATTATATTTTAAAAAAATCATAAAATATTTAAGATACGCTTGTCGGACACGCGTGCCCAATTTGTCTTTAATATTTTTTTTAATTGGAAATGTTTTCAACGTGTTTAGAAGAGTGTCAGACAAGTGTCGTGTCGGATACGTGTCAGACACTGCACGCCTCTTTGAGTAGAAGTGTCGGTGCATCATAGCATATGAATGTATTGTACACACATGACTAACTTGTAATTATATATGTAAATGAACAAATATTCCGATAAGTGTGAAAATACATATGTAAACATGTAAACATATAAGTACTCATGCAAATGTGCATATACACGTGCATATATATTATACATACCCATTGGATATGTGTGGCTACCATACAAACATATCATGCAAAATGCATTCAAAATCATATACTTGCATGGGCCCTGACAAGCCTTATGTATGCACATACGTGATATCTGAGGATGTTGTACGGGTTAAGAAATGAACTTTAGTTGAAGCCAAATTATCCGTTTACAAATAAATAGAATCGACATGGCTTGAAACATCTAATGAATACACCATCTGTTGACCTTCATATAATACCCAAAGAAAATGAAAATAAAATGCATACCTTGAATCCATCGGGTCCACGGATAATGCAGGAAATCCCGTCAAAACTACTGTAGACGCCGCGCCGTTCGCGTCTGTCTCCGCGATTCCTGCAGAAATCACGCTCTCGGTCTCTGTCCCACTCTCTTCGTTAAATACCGAACTCACCCAAGCCTTTCAAGCTCCAGATTCGGCCCTCTGCTCTCTCCCATTTCCACACACGCAAAAGCCCCTCTTCTACTCCTTCCAATCTCCCAGCTCTCTCCGACCTAGCCTCAACCCGATCTCACCTTCTTCCTCCTTGTCCGACCACAGCTCTAGGCCAAAACCAACGAAAGCCACCGACTGCTCTCTGTCCCAAATTCCCTCTTCCATCTTCACCTTCCGGCCGACTCCGCCACAAGACACAGAGAGAGAGAGAGAGAGAGAGAGAGAGAGAGGAGCATAGCACGACCTTCCCTCTCCAGTGGATTGCAAGTTAACACCATTTGATCGGAGAAAAAAACAGGAACTCGATAGCTGTGAGGTAATTTGTCCCCTTCAGTGCTAACTTCAGCCAAAGTTCGCATTAAACCCGTCGAACCTAGGGGATTTAGGGCAAAGAGGAAATGAAGGATTAACTCTTTATTAGATTTATTTGTTCACTAATCCTATTCGAATCTTGTGTAAATCCTGTAACCCGAAGTTTCCTTTGCTTTGTTTGGATTCTTGATTAGTAATTATTATTAATTTATAAATAATTTGGTAATTATAATTAGTGATTATTAGAATTATTAATGATTAATAATATCTGCTAATTTTACTTTATAATAATTATAGTTATTCTTAATTATAAATAATTATAATTATTGATTATAATTATTTATGATTATAAATTATAATTATTCCTAGAAAAAAAAAGGCTTGTCTCTCTTGTGCCTCAATCCACGTGCCAACATCTAGAACCCCACGAAAGTACGAATTTTCTAAGCTCGGATTGTTGCTTCCGTTATATGCGGCGGATCGGAAAACCGCCTATACACATCTTTATTGCGCTTGGTGGGATGGGATATCGGTCCGACGCCTACGACGAGGCGGGCAATCACCTAAACTCTACTTCGACGTTCGTGGCGCAGCGGAAAATCGCCTATACACGCCTTTATTACGTGTGGTGGGATGGGACCCCGATGCGGCGGTGAGGCGGGGTCACTTATAAGTATCCCCGAGCGGGGGGAAAGCAAATTGTGTCTTTTAAACATATACTGTCAAAGACCCCCATACCCCATACACGCCTTTATTGCGTGTGGTGGGAGGAACAAAAAATCACGGCCGCCGTGCTCTCGTCAGAGGACACCTCCCCGGTGCGGCACGTACGGCGAGGCGGGGTCAGACATAAGTATCCCCGAGCGGGGGGAAAGCAAATTGTGTCTTTTAAACATATACCGTCAAAGACCCCCATACCCCATACACGCCTTTATTGCGTGTGGTGGGAGGAACAAAAAATCACGGCCACGGTGCCCTCGTCAGAGGACACCTACCATACACATCTTTATTGCGCGTGGTGGGGAAGGCCTAGTTTCTCGTAGTTTTTCTCTAAACGGGGAGACGCCGGGAGGCTGCCGAAATTTCGGGTAAAAATATGACTGCACTCGGACCTATTTGAACTCAAAAAGGACATGCAAGAACTATAATCCGGACTTGAATTTGGTTGAACAAAATTGACTTAAGTGAACTCAAGACCAAACTTGAACTCAAATAAAAAAAACAATAGAGTTGGTGGACTCAGATTGAACGGCACTTGAACTTGAACTTCAATTGAAATTCAAACAAAGACTTGAACAAAATTTTGGATAGTAGGGGACTGTGATTGAACTTGGACTCAAGCTCGAGCAACAAGAAGCTTGAACTCTGAAATGATACAATGGACTTGCTTGAACTCAAAGATCAGTTTGGGACTTGTGGACTTGATCTAATTGACACTAATAAAATTCAAATCTAAATGTATATGTGCTCTAAATGAACTTGTATATTAAGAGAAAAGATAATTGGCAATGATCTAACTTGTACTCAAATGAAACAAATACAAGTTTGATTTGGACTTGAATGCGATACTGATTGCAAGCAAACATCAATTATATAAGTCTACTATACACACTACATGTCATTTATAAGAAGAAATGCATAAAGGACTGCAACAAATACAAAGGAGATCCTAGAAGATGTAGTGTCCTACAGTCATCATCAATCAGCGAATGAACATAGTGATACTCACAAGCAAAAATACACCGATCCGTTGTAAGAAAGGGTGGAGAACGTACATCAAGTGTGGATATCTACGAGTCATTATAGGAGATCCTTCATACACTCAACATACCACTCATAGGCAAATACAAAAGAATTGTGCCAAAGACAAACTCCTACGAGTTACTACAAAAGCTCATTACTTCGTGCAACTAACATTTTGTCCAAAAGGAAATGTAGGAGAGTCCTCATTCATACAACAATTCCCCTTGGATAAGAGAACTTGACATATAACAAATGAAGCAGGTTTTAATGCTGGTGGCACCTCAAATGGTGGCAGAATTTTCTACAGTTGTAATGCATACAACATCCCTACGAGCAACACTAAAAGAATTGTAGTAAATACAATAATCTTCTTGCAAACAGAGATCAAATTGAAAGGATAACCACATGCTTACAATCAATCGATAACATAGAGTTCTTAAGAAATTTTGGGAGATCTTCAAGCTAATTAAAATACAAAGGAGTGCGAAGGAGACTTAGCAAATGAAATAATTGTTTTATAACACTACAACAATCTACATCAACATACAAACAAGCACATTGATCTACATGCCAGCAAAGATAAAAGATCTGCAATACATACAATCTCTCTACAAAGACAAATGTATGTGTCACATGTCACCCACGGGTAGATGCACAAAGACTACAGTAAATGCAGTACCCTGTATTCAACTTCAATCTTAGGATGAATACATCTACCTCCAGCAGTAGTGGCTGTATTGTAAAGACTAAAATCAAAGCAGAATGCATAAAGAATACAAGCTCCTACAAGCTTTTACAACCTAAAGCAGGAGACTCGTTAGTATACTGCGATCCACCTGCAGAAAGCAACGAGTAGTGCACGACAGTCTACCTATACGAAGCAGCGAATAACTTTATTCAGAAGCTGCTACGTCACGCTATCGGATCTGCAACATTCGTACATGCAGACAGAAGGCGTCTATTCCAAGAATACCCCCGCACGTACACAATAGTTTGTATACACAGGCACACTAAAAGGGGTAAATGTAATCAAATACCCGCATGGGCCCCGGCGAGCATGTTATTGGTACACACGTGACATCTAGGGATGCTGCGCGGGTTATTAAATTTGAACTCGATCCTTCTAAATAGATGAAAGGAGTTGACAGGGTTCAGTTATTAAACGCCCCCAAACACCCGCATGGGCCCCGGCGAGCGTGTTGTGGGAACACACGTGACGTCTTGGGATGCTGCGTGGGTCAACAAGTGAATTCATGTTCGAATCCGATCCTTCTATATGGATCAATAGAATTCGATAGGATTCGAACCATCAAACAAATACACGGTTGTGGTGGCCGATGTATTTATTTTTATACATTCATATTAGGCCTTCAGGGCCTAAAATCAAAAGAATTTACTAATAAAGGCACAAAGCCTATGAGATACCCGATCCTCTGTCAACATCCAGACAGAGTTGACAGGGTTCATGCTACAAATAGAAATGACCCTAAACACCCTGATGATGGCCGCGTTGAACAAAAATCTCAACCGGAGGGATCCATTCCAAATAATTTTCAATGTCGTTCCAAATATCCAAAAATCTAAAAAAATCTCAAAATCCCAAAAATATTTAAAAATGAAATTATCCATCACAACACTTAAAGCAAAGCCCATCCACCCTCCGCAACAGTCTGCCGGGGTGGACAAATTCAAATAAACTCTAGCTCACAAAGAGCCAAATGCCTAGTCAAAAATATCACTAGGATCCATTCTCAAACAATCTCTTGCCAGTAAGGATGTGGTACGTGTCCTCTAACCGGCAGTTTCGCAGCCAAATGGCACTGCAGGTAAACGGTTATGACCCGGGGCCCTCTGAACCGAGCGGTTTTGCCTCCAAATGGCACCACAGATAGCGGTTATGGCCAAAGCCAATACGCTCCTTAGTGGCGTTAAATCCTTGAGATATAAATCAATAGGATATGATTGATAGGGCACAAAGCCCTCTGTTAGCTAAGGTGGATTTAAATTTTTCCCCTTAGGCAAATACCCATCCCAGGTCTATAAGGTTCCTTTGGACAAAGCAACCCATGGTTGCCGACAAGGATCCTTCTATCAGGTTGGGTCGACTACCTCCTCTGACTAAATAGACCAGGACCACGATGGCCCGGGACGACGGAACCATGGGATCTTGATCGGATCCATCATCCATTCCCCCACCATCCGCTTTAAGTGTAAGATGGTGAAATTTCAAGTTTTAAATATCAAACCGTCCAAATTTCCCAATATCCAAACCCTTCAAATTCCAAACTTCCAATCATCAATACCAATACTCATTGCTGCTACTATATACCCAATAACACATATACTCTACGCATCTGATTGACAACTATCCTTAATCGAAAGTTCTCTCTCGTGATTGGGAGGGGTAATTAACTATAGGGGCTTGCGCCTATAGGAAACCAGAACTCATATCATAAAGTCCTCACAAAATGAGGGCGAAATCTCTGGGTAGTGTCTTATCTACAAACCCATCTGCCTTCCAAAATTTATCCCGGAACTTACTCCGTTAAAACTCCCTCACCGAATAAAAAGAAAAGCGAGCGGAGGCCGGGGTCGAATTTTTGGAGCCCATAGATTTCTGGTGACTCCACTGGGGAATGGTTCTCTTTCCATCTATGACTAGTCATTTATAGGCTATAGTAGCAGCAAAAAAAATAATAATGATATTGAGCTCTGTATGGTGAACATTAGGATGTGACATTTGGTCATTACGTCCAAAGATCCATCACTAAAAGGTCCCGATAGTGCTAAAAGCTACCATCTTTTATGATGGTAGAGCTTAGAAAGAATAAAGATATGTACTGTGAACATTAGGATGTGACATTTGGTCCTTACGTCCAAAGATCCATCTCTGAAAGGTCCCGATAGAGCTAAAAGCTACCATCTTTTATGATGGTAGAGCAAAGAAAGAATAAAGATATGTACGGTGAACATCACAAAAAGTCATCACTGAAAGGTCCCGATAGAGGAAAAGAAACCATCTATTATGATGGTAAAATAAAGAAAGAATCAAGATATGTACGGTGAGCATCGGGGTGTGACACTTGGATGCACATCCAAGAATCCGCTGCCGAAAGGTCCTGGCATAAGGGAAAAACAAATATAGAGACTTGCATCTCTAAAAAAAATATATATATTCAAATAATGGTGTGGCATCTAGTGTGTACCCCTAGAGATCCACCATTAATAAATTTTATCAAAAGTGGGTCCTAAAGGTGGCCCCTACATACAATATCCTCGATGGTCGACATCTTGAACAATCCTTTAATAAATCCCATCGCTTTTCAACTATATTTTCTCGGACTGAGGAAGATCTTTGCTTGGGCATAATGCATTGTTGTTAGCACATGCATTTTATATTTGGAGTTGAAGCAGTGTTGCCATTAGAAGTTGAACTCCCATCCCTTCGAGTCGCTATCCAGAACGAGCTGACTCAAGAACAAAATGCCTACCTCTGAATGAAAGAGCTCGACGCACTTGATGAACTTAGGTTACAAGCTCAACAAAACCTAGAAATCTATCGTGGAAGAATGGCGAAATCCTTCGATCGGATGGTGCGTCCTCAGACATTTCAAGAAGGGAAATGGATCCTGGTGCTGAGAAGGCCAATCATCTCACACTGAAAAATCGGTGGCAAATTCGCATCCAATTGGGAAGGCCCCTTTGTCATCGAGAAAGTATACCAAGGAGGAGCATATCAGTTGATCAATTTGAATGGTCAGAGGCTTATGCCACCTATTAACGGTCGACGTTTAAAGAAATATTATGCATGAAAATTCCATGACTAATGTACTTTGTGATGATCAAAGTTTTATGTGCATAGTTATCAGTGTATACTTACATCAACACTTTGAAATTCTCTTGTATAGCAAGAATGCATTTCAAAACCCCCCATCAGACTGGGGGCATTCTAAATATTTATTCGGGTCGACATCGCGCTGCGTACCGAGATCCCCGTATAAATATTTAAAATCTCAAAGATACAAAACCAATCTGAAATGTCCCTGTGAGACGAGGGGCATTTTACATATTCATTTGGGTCGACATCGTGCTACACGTCGAGATCCCCAAATAAATATTTAAAATCTTAAACTCCAAATTTACTCCATTCTAAAATGTCCCATCAAACTGGGGGCATTTTAAATATTTATTCGGATCGACATCGCGCTGCGTGCCGAGATCCCCAAATAAATATTTAAAATTATCAATTCAAATGTTATTTTGTGCTAAAGAATACAAGGATTTCTTTTTCAAAGCATATGCAGGTGGTCTTTCAAAAGCTAGAGATATCACTTTTTCCAATGTGCAAAGACTCAAAGGTCAAGAAAGAGACTTTTGTAACTACACACTCTAACAAATTGGACCATAAAAGCTTGAAGTCTTCAACAGTCTGATGCTATAGCCTATAAATGAGAGATTTCTCTATCTTTGGCTCTCATCTGTCGCCTCATTTGTCGCCGCATTTCAGCGAGTGGCATTTTCAGTATCAGAATGATTATCATCTACTTTTTCTACTTCTTCTTCTTGGGAATGACATCCTCTGCCAGTGGTAGACCCCTCTCTACGACGACGACGGTATACTTGCCTGGGTGGCGGTTGCCAACGCTCTTCATCTTCATCATCATCATAATTGATGCCATCATCAATGACTGTATGTGTCACCATATAGACAACTTCCATGTCCAAAGTGTTATTTATTTCTTGTATTTCTTCTTCTAGATTTTCCTCTATAAATTCATCAATATTTTCTTTAATATTTTCTTCCCCTTCAATGTATTCTTCTTCTTCAATATTGTCTCCCCCTTCCATGTTTCCTTCTTCTAGTATCCGGATCTCCGAGCGATAATGCCATTGGATTTCCGGTTCTTGATTAGGCAAGGGGACTTCTTCGATCAGTGGGCTACGGTCGAAGTTAGTCTCTTCTTTTGGAGGGGATGGAAGGCGACGGGATCCCCTGGAGGATTCTTCAAGGTGTCTACCATCTGGAGGAGTGTCATTATGGGTCCATTTTGGAGCCCACTTCTGACGTTGTTTGTTGACGGGGGCGGATCTCCGGGAAGCACAACCGGATGTCACGCCCAGATCAACTCTTCTTTCTTTCCTTTCTTTCCTTTCTTCCTTATTTCTTTGAGGCTTTGGTCTCCATACTTGCTTTCCTTTCCACCGGGACCTTTCGGCAGCGGATCCCTGAACATATGGTTCAGGTGTCACGCTCCGATGTTCACCGCGTGGGATTTGCTTTTTTCTCTTTTTTCTGCAACAAAGGACAGACGCTCCTTTGGCGAGGTTCTTCTGGTCTCGATCACTAAAGGTCGTTAGAACTTCTTCAGACCTTTATCCTTCATTGTCTTCAATACTATGTGTACTCGAGCAGATAGAGTTTCAGGCTCTTTCTTCTTTAGAGAGGCTGGGGCCTCACGTCGTTGCTCCCAGAATGACTTCTTCAACTCACCAGTGGAGCTATTTCTCTTCACCCATTTTAAATTAAAAAACTTGTTCCGGGTAGGAACATTGGCTTCAGGTTCCTGGACAGGCAGGTTTGAAGGGTGGATAGGGAGTTGTTGCTGCTGAGTTCGGAATTCAGCGTTCATCTTTCTTCTCTGCCTCCTTGTAGGCCTTTCTCCAGATGAGGAGGCTTCAGCATTGTACTTTCCAGGTGTAGATAACCTAGTTGACAAAGTAGTGGTGTTGGAAGTCACTACGGAGACTCTTCCACCACTCACAATTCTTCTTGTAGTAAGGGCCTCAGGCTGTGATAGCCTCTCGAATACAGAAACTCTATCACGAGTATTTTCAGCAACAGGTCGTTATGCTGGCAGATGCACACGGCGGGTGACAGCTTCAGTAGCGGGTCGCTGCGCCGGCAAATGCGTGCGACGAGTAAGAGCCTCGGAAGCACTTGCAACGACAGCAGGGAAATCAACACTACCAAATTGGATGGTAGCTCCAGTGTTTTCGATTTCAATGACACCATTAGCCAGTTGAATCCTGGTTCCTCGTCCTAGCTGGACGGTCATCGGGGTGTTCTGTAGATCCATCTGCATAAATGAAAGGCAATGGTTAGTAATCAGAATCTGATGCATCACCCCGCACTTTCAAAATGCAGAGACTTGCACATAACACAAAAATAAGAGAAGATAACATTAGCGAGCAATTCAAATAATATAAATTTAAAATACTGCTAAATACGTTATCTCAAGGATTTTTTTTTTCAACGATCATTCTTAGGATACTTAAAATTTTAAGTACAGATCGATATGTATGCTACTATAATACTGAGACGACTAGCCAAATATGGAAAGAGAAACCAAACCCCAGCGGAGTCGCCAGAAATCTGTGGGCTCCGAAAATTCGGTCATGGCCTCCGCTCGCTTTTCTTTTTATTCGACGAGTGAGTTTTAACTGAATTAGTTTCGAGGTAAATTTTAATAGGCAGATGGGTTTGTAGATAAGACACTACCCATAGATTTCGCCCTCATTTTGTGACGACTTTATGATCTGAGTTCTTGTTTCCTATAGGTGCAAGCCCCTATAGTTAATTACCCCTCCCGATCATGAGAGAGAACTTTCGATTAAGGCTAGTCATCAATTAGATACGTAGAGAATACGTGTTATCTGGCATATAGTAGCAGCATGTGTATGGAATTTGGAAAGTCTGGATATTTGGATGGAGTTGATATTTAAAATAGAAATTACACCATCTTGCACTTAAAGCGGATGGTGGGGGAATGGATGATAGACCCGATCAAGATCCCATGGTTTCGTTGTCCCGGGCCATCGTGGTCCCTGGTCTACTTAGTCATAGGAGGTAGTCGACCCAACCTGACAGAAGGATCCTTGTCGGCAGCCATGGGTTGCTTCGTCCAAGGGGACCTTGTAGACCTGAGTTGGATATTTGTCTAAGGGGATAAATTTGAATGTTTTTACTATGCATTTGTAGGAGGATCTCTCATGGTGTATGCTTTTTGCTAATGATATTCTTCTTACTAATAAGACTAGAGAGGGAGTTGAAGTTATACTTGAATTATGAAGGTCAACCTTAGAGTCAAATTTTAGTAGTGATAGATCTAATGGGGGGAGGGGTGTTGCAAATCTATTTTCATGGCTTATATTTTGATGATTGACAAACATTATTTCTCTTGGACTGCTTGTTGCTTCTAACTTTTCAAGAATCGAAGATCGGACGAACAAGACACAGCCAGTTCAGGATTACGTAGGTTTAGGGTTGAGTCAGTCTGTACTTTTGTTTTTCACTTTTTGAGTCTACTTGTAATGATCAAAGAGACTGATGCTATTTAACCCTACACACACACACTTGAGAGACTTAGAATTTATGTTTTTTCTCATATCGGCCAAGACGATTTTTTACATCGGCCTGGACGATCAGGCTTAAAACAGAAAGTTTAAATAAAGATTCTTAATTAAGGCAGCCATCATTAACATATCGGCTAGGACGATAAGCTCAAAACATAAAGAAGTTGCCGCCATAGACAATTAAGGTATACTGTATTTTTAAATTATCGGACAGGACGATCCTTAATCGGCCTGGACGATATTCACAAATTATGCCTTAAATGATCAGAAAATCAAGGGAGTAATTAAAAATGATTGATACGATCATATCGTCCTGGACGATCGCATGATCGGCCAGGACGATCCAGTCAAAAATCTTAAGTTACTTCATGCGATAAATATCGGCCCTCGTATCCAGGGGTAGTTCTCGTAGTGCATTTTTCCTCCTGATTTGAAACCTGAATGGCCAGGACGATCGTTGGAATCACTGAAAAGAATGACAAGCCAAATTTCAATCATCCAGAAGTTGTATCCAGGGCGAGCGCTCTGGCTTGATCTGAGTTTTGTATTGGGATGGCCAGGTCCGATGTCCATTCTGTCCTGGACGAAAAGGTCCGCAACTTGCAAATTAGATGAGCTCTTTGAAGCTCTTCTATTTAATGAAGCTCTTGTCAACGTTTTTCAAGACCTTTTGGCAGTGCCTTGACCTGAGAAGACTTGAGGAGAGAAAGAGAGGGGAGAGAGGATCTTTGTGCTGAGGGGGAGCTGTGAGGGATTCACAAGGTTGCTCAAGGATTTCTCGCTCTTCTTCGTCAGGAGTTTCTCTCCGTGAAGGGTCGTAGAGGTAAGGCAGTTCTGCCTTATTGGTTTGTGTTCTCTTCGAGCTTCAGGAGGAAGCAAAAGGAGGTAGGTTCTTTCGCCTTAACCAGCGTCATTAGAAGAATTTAGTGATTTTTTTTTCATTTGCTGTTTGCAAAAAGCTAGAAGGTTCATTATTTATTTACTGTCC
>NW_021370495.1:58574-91166 GCF_001605985.2 Dendrobium catenatum
AAACACCCCGATGATGGCCGTGTTGAATGCAGATCTCAACCGGAGGGGTTCCACAAAATATCTCAAATTCCATTCAAATGTCTACCAGAATCCAAACTCTACAAGCCCCAAAATCCAAAAAATATTTAAAATGAAATAATCCATCAATGCTTAAAAGCAAATACCATCCACCCTCCGCAACAGTTTGCCGAGGCGGACAAATTCAAATAAACTCTAGCTCAACAAAGAGCCAAAATGCCTAGTCGAAATATCACTAGGTCCATTCTCAAATAATCTCCTGCTAGTAAAGACGTGGTAACGTTGTCCTCTAACCGGCGGTCTGCCGCCAAAAGGCCACCGCAGGATAAACGGTTACGATGACCGGGGCCCTCTGAACCGAGTGGTTTTGCCACCAAATGGCACCACAGATAGCGTTATGGCCACGACCAATACGCTCCTTATTGGCATCAAATCCTTGAGATATGAATCAATAGGATATGATGATAGGGCACAAAGCCCTCTGTAAGCTAAGGTGGATTCAAATTTGTCCCCTTAAGCAAAACATCCAACCCCGGTCTACAAGGTCCCCTTGGACGAAGCAACCCATGGCTGCTGGACAAGGATCCTTCTGTCAGGTTGGTCGACTACCTTCCTCTTAACTAAGTAGACCAGGGATCACGATGGCCGGGACGACGGAAACCATGGGATCTTGATCGGGCCTCATCATCCATTCCCCACCATCCGCTTAAGTGCAAGATGGTGCAAATTTCTATTTTTAAATATCTAATATTTCAACCAAAAATCCAAAAACCTAATTCTTCAATTCCCAATATTCAAACCTTTCAAATTCTCAAATCTAAATCCAGTTTTCAAATCCATACTCATTGATGCTACTATATGCCAGATAACACGTATTTCTATACGTATCTGATCGATGACTAGCCTAATCGAAAGTTCTCCATCTGTGATCCGGGAGGGGTAATTAACTATAGGGGCTTGCGCCTTAGGGAAACCAGAACTCAGGTCATTAAAGTCCTCATAAAATGAGGGCGAAATCTCTGAGGTAGTGTCTTATCTACAAACCCATCTGCCTTCCAAAATTTTACCCCGGAACTTTAGTTCGTTAAAACTCCCTCGCCGAATAAGAAAAAGCGAGGAGGAGGCCGGGGCCGAATTTTCGGAGCCCACAATCCCTGAATAAATATTTAAAATCTCAAAGATACAAAGCCAATTCGAAATGTCCCTGTGAGACGAGGGGCATTTTACATATTCATTTGGGTCGACATCGTGCTATACGTCGAGATCCCCAAATAAATATTTAAAATCTTAAACTCCAAATTTACTCCATTCTAAAATGTCCCATCAGACTGGGGGCATTTTAAATATTTATTCGGCGACGACATCGCGCTGCGTGCCGAGATCCCCAAATAAATATTTAAAATTATTCAATTCAAATGTTATTTTGTGCTAAAGAATACAAGGATTTCTTTTTCAAAGCATATGCAGGTTGTCTTTCAAAAGCTAGAGAGATATCTCCTTTTCCAATGTGCAAAGACTCAAAGGTCAAGAAATAGACTTTTGTAACTACACACTCTAACAAATTGGGCCATAAAAACTTGAAGTCTTTCAACAGTCTGATGCTATAGCCTATAAATGAGAGATTTCTCTATCTTTGGCTCTCATCTGCGCCTCATTTGTCGCCGCATTTTCAGCGAGTGACATTTTCAGTATCAGAATGATTATCATCTACTTTTTCTACTTCTTCTTCTTGGGAATGACCACCTCTACCAGTGGACCCCTCTCTACGACGACGACGGTATACTTGCCTGGGTGGCGGTTGCCAACGCTCTTCATCTTCATCTATCATCATAATTGGTGCCATCATCAATGACTGTATGTGCACCATATAGACAACTTCCATGTCCAGAGTGTTATTTATTCTTGTATTTCTTCTTTCTAGATTTTCCTCCATAAATTCATCAATATTTTCTTCCCCTTCAATGTATTCTTCTTCTTCAATATTGTCTCCCCTTCCATGTTTCCTTCTTTTCTAGTATCCGGATCTCCGAGCGACGACACCATTGGATTTCCGGTTCTTGATTAGGCAAGGGACTTCTTCGATCAGTGGGCTGCGGTCGAAGTTAGTCTCTTCTTTTGGAGGGGATGGAAGGCGACGGGATCCCCTGGAGGATTCTCAAGGTGTCTACCATCTGGAGAGTGTCATTATGTGTCCTTTTTGGAGCTCACTTCTAACGTTGTTTGTTGACGGGGGCGGATCTCCGGGAAAGCACAACGGATGTCACGCCCAGATCAACTCTTCTTTCTTTTCCTTTCTTTCCTTTCTTCCTTATTTCTTTGAGGCTTTTGGTCTCCATACTTGCTTTCCTTTCCACCGGGACCTTTCGGCAGCGGATCCCTGAACATATGGTTCAGGTGTCATGCTCTCGATGTTCACTGCGTGGGATTTGCTTTCTTTCTCTTCTTCTGCAACAAAGGACAGACGCTCCTTTGGCCGGCGTTCTTCTGGTCTCGATCACTAAAAGGTCGTTAGACTTCTTCTTCAGACCTTTATCCTTTATTGTCTTCAATACTCTGTTATAGGCGAGCGGATAGAGTTTCAGGCTCTTTCTTCTTAGAGGGCTGGGGCCTCACGTCGTTGCTCCCAGAATACTTCTTCAACTCACCAGTGGAGCTATTTTTCTTTCACCCATTTTAAATTAGAAAACTTGTTCCGGGTAGGAACATTGGCTTCAGGTTCCTGGACAGGCAGGTTTGAAGGGTGGACAGGGAGTTGTTTCTGCTGAGTTCGAAGTTCAGCGTTCATCTTTCTTCTCTGCCTCCTTGTAGGCCTTCCTCCATATGAGAGAGGCTTCAGCATTATACTTTCCAGGTGTAGATAACACTAGTTGACAAAGTAGTGGTGTTGGAAGTCACTACGGAGACTCTTCCACCACTCACAAATTCTTCTGGGTAGTAAAGGTCCTCACGGCTATGATAGCTCTCCGAATATAGAAACTCTTATCACGAGTATTTTCAGCAACAGGTCGTTGTGCTGAGATGCACAGCGGGTGACAGCTTCAGTAGCGGGTCGCTGCGCCGGCAAATGCGTGCGACGAGTAGGAGCCTCGGAAGCTCCTGCAACGACAGCAGGGAAATAACACTACCAAATTGGATGGTAGCTCCAGTGTTTTCGGTTTCAATGACAGCATTAGCCAGGTTGAATCCTGGTTTCCTCGTCCTAGCTGGAAGTTCATCGGCGTGTTTTGTAGATCCATCTGCATAAATGAAAGGCAATGGTTAGTAATCAGAATCTGATGCCATCACCCGCACTTTCAAAATGCAGAGACTTGCACATAACACAAAAATATGAGAAGATAACATTAGCGAGCAATTCAAATAAATATAAATTTAAAATACTCAAATACGTTATTCTCAAAGGATTTTTTTTTGAACAATCATTCTTAGGATACTTAAAATTTTAAGTACAGATCAATATGGATGGCTACTATAATACTGAGACGCTAGCCAAATGGAAAGAGAAACCAATCCCCAGCGGGTCGCCAGAAATCTGTGGGCTCCGAAAATTCGGCCACGGCCTTCTGCTCGCTTTTCTTTTTATTCGACGAGGAGTTTTAACTGAATAAGTTTCCGAGGTAAATTTTAAAAGCAGATGGTTTGTAGATAAGACACTACCCAGAGATTTCGCCCTCATTTTGTGAGAACTTTATGATTTGAGTTTCTGGTTTCCTATAGGCCGCAAGCCCCTATAGTTAATTACCCCTCCCGATGACGAGAGAGAACTTTCGATTAAGGCTAGTCATCAATGATACGTAGAGAATACGTGTTATCTAGTATATAGTAGCAGCATGTGTATGGAATTTGGAAAGTCTGGATATTTGATGGAGTTTGATATTTAAAATAGAAATTACACCATCTTGCACTTAAAGCGGATGGTGGGAATGGATGATAGACCCCGATCAAGATCCCATGGTTCCGTTGTCCCGGGCCATCGTGGTCCCTGGTCTACTTAGTCATAGGAGGTAGTCGACCCAACCTGACAGAAGGATCCTTGTCGGCAGCCATGGGTTGCTTCGTCCAAGGGACCTTGTAGACCTGAGTTGGATATTTGTCTAAGGGACAAATTTGAATCCAGCTTAGGTTACAGAGGGCTTTGTGCCCTGTCAATTATATCTTATTGATTCATATCTCAAGGATTTAATGTCATTAAGGAACGTATTGATGCTGGCCATTACCGGTATTTCGTGGTTGCCATTTGGCGGGAAAACCACTCGGTTCAGAGGGCCCCGGTCATTAACCATTTACCTGCAGTGTCATTTGGCGGCAAAACTGCCGTTAGGAGGACACGTACTGCGTCCTTCTGGCAGGAGACTATTCTTGAGAATTGGATTCCTAGTGATATTTTTGACTAGGCATTTGGCTCTTTTGTGAGCTGAAGTAAATTTTAATTGTTCACCCTCGGCAAACTGTTGCGGAGGGTGGATGGATTTTGCTTTAAGTAGTTTGATGGATTTATTTTAATTTTAAATATTTTTGGGATTTTCGTGGAGTTTTGGATTTTTATGGTATTTTGGGTGGAGCTTTGGAATATTTGAAATGGACTTTTGGGAGGCATTTTTGAAAGTATTTGTGAAACCCCTCCGTTGAAATAAACATTCAACACGGCCATCATCGGGGTGTTTGGGGGCATTTTCATTAGTAGCTTGAACCTTGTCGACTCTATCTAGTTGTCGACAGAGGATCAGGTTTTGCGTAGGCTTTATGCCTTGTTAGTGAATTCTCTTGATTATAAGCCTTGAAGGCCTAATATGAATGTATTAAAATAAATACACTGTCGCCACAACCAGGTATTTGTTTGAAGGTTCGAACTCTGTCTACTTCTATTTGATCGTTAGAATGATCGAGTTCGAACTTAAATTCACTTATTGACCCGCGCAGCATCCCTAGACGTCACATGTGTAACAATAACATTCTCGCCGGGGCCCATGCGGGTGTTTGGAGGCATTTTATAATTATACCCTATCTACTCCTTTATACCTTCTAAGGATAATCAGATTTAAAATTTGATAACCCGCGCAGCATCCTTAGACGTCACGTGTGTACCAATAACACGCTCGCCGGGGTCCATGCGGGTCGAGATTATATTTTCCCCTTTAGTGCACCTATGTGTATACAATTTATAGTGTACGTTGCAGGGGTATGTTGAAAGTATTTGTAGACGCCCTCTGTCCGCTTGTATGAATGGTGCGGATCGGTGGCGTGGCGTAGAAGCTTCTGAATAGAGTTACTCACTGCTTTGTACAGGTGGACTGTCGTGCACTACTTGTTGCTTTCTGCGGTGATCGTAGTGCACTAACGAGTCTCCTGCTTTGGGGTTGTAGAAGCTCGTAGGAACTTGTATTCTTTTATGCATTCTGCTGTAATTTTTGGTCTTCACAATACATCAACTACTGCTGGAGATAGATGTATTCATTCTTAGACTGAAGTTTGACTACATGATACTGCATTTACTGTAGCTTTATGTATCTACACAGGGGTGGATGTTATACATACATTTGTATTCGTAGAGGACTTGTATGTATTGCAGATCTTTTATTCTTGATTGCTTGCGGATCAATGTACTTATTTGTATCTTGATGTTGACTACGAACAAGTCATATCCATTAATATTCTTCTCAAATATTCTTCCTTTGGTGAATTACTATCTTTTTTATATGAACCAAGGTCGCATCCACTGATGGTTCCCTTTGTAAGACATTCAGCCTTATTCATATAGACTCACCACTTAACTAATATGAGCATTTGTAAGTTTCATAATGACTATGTACAAGCCAAAAGGTTCTGCAGCGTTGCATGTTGAATTCCCCTCCTACAGGAAGCAGATACTTTTACTTACCACTATCTTACTATGTGTCGTATGAGTATTTTGTCACGAGCTTCTTATCAATGTAGTTTCTGGACATTGAACTGTCATTGATGACATAAGCACTATTGTATTCGCTCATATTCATTCACCTTGCAATTCTATTACTGTGTATGAATCATCTTTAGCATTACAAATATTTCAGCTTCCTTGGGAATAGATTGAAGTTTGCATGATAAACTTGCACCTTTGATGGTCTCTTGCAATTGATTGCATATGCTTTTCAATTTTTGTCACTTGGAAAACCTATCTTGATTGTCTTGTGAGTGAATTATGCTTGCAAGAGTTTGGCATATCATCACATTCTCTACAACCATTGTTGATTGATTGTAGATGGTCATGTGAAATGTTACAAGTCTTTCTACCATCTTTTTGAGGATGATTTGTGACTTGTATAGATCTTCCTTTAACTTTGTCAATTGATACATGCAAAGAAGTTGTATTTGATGTTTCATTTGGACAATTCAAAGTCTTGAATAGGCATTTTTTACTCTTTTTGTTTGATTTATTTATCATTTGAAGTCCGGGTCTTTATAGTCAAATTGCAAGCTCTGTTTCATATCCAAGATGAGTTCAAGTTCTAGTTCTTTGTTCAACTTATGTGAGTTCAAGTTCTATGTCCCCTACTATTCAAATTGCAAGCTCCATTTAGTTCATATCAATTCAAGTTCAAGTTGAGTTTTGCTTGAGTCCAAATCGAGTCTACAAGTTCACTTGCCCAAGTCCTTGCTTTGGAGTTCAAATTATGTTCACTTGATTCAAATTTTGAGTCTTTCTCCAATTCTAATTCTTATGATTTATTTAAGTTTGGATTCATTTAGAATTGAATTTATTGCATCAAAGTTCACAAGTTCGAGTCCACCATTATTTTTTCAGTTCAATTAGGTCCAGGTACGATTTCACCCGAAATTTCGGCAGCCTCCCAGCGTCTCCTCCGTTTAGGGGAAAACTACAGGAAACTGGACCTTTCCCACCACGCGCAATAAAGGTGTGTATGGTAGGTGTCCTCGGACGAGGACACTGCGGCCGTGATTTTTTTTTGTTCCTCCCACCACGCGCAATAAAGGGGTGTATGGGGTCTTTGATGGTACATATTTAAAAAATACAATTTTCTTTCCCCCCGCTCGTGGGTACTTATAAGTGAACCCGCCTCGCCGTAGGTGCTGCACCGGGGTCCCATCCCACCACGCGCAATAAAGGCGTGTATAGGCGGTTTTTCGGTGCGCCACGAATGCCGAAGTAGAGTTTAGGCGATTGCCCGCCTTATCGTAGGCGTCGGACCGGGGTCCCATCCCACCACGCGCAATAAAGGCATGTATAGGCGGTTTTTCGGTCCGCCGCATACAACGAAGGGACAATCTGAGTTTGGAAAATGTATACCTTCGCGGGGTTGTAGATGTTGGCATGTGGATTGAGGGAAGAGCAAATAATCATAATTAATTATAATTAATAATTAATTATAATTTATAATGATTTAATTTTAATTAATTGTAATTAATTATAGGTAATTAATTTAAAAATTAATTATATAAAAAATTAACTATAATAATTACTTCATATCATAATTACTCATATCTAAATAATTTAATTATAATTAATAATTAATTACTACTAATTAATTATGATTAATTGATTGTAATTATAATTAATTATAATTAATAATTATAACTAATCAATATTTAATTATAATTAATAATTAATTACAAATAACTATTAATTATAAATATAAAACATGATTAATTATAATTAGTGAATCCTAATTATAATTAATAATGTTTAATAATAAAAAGAAATAAAAGCTCTCTCCCTCCTCTGGTTCGTCCCATTGACGGGATTTGGCCAAGGAAGCGCGCGAATGGGAGAATTTTACCTTCATAGCAACCGAGCTCTCGGTTGCTTCCGATCAAAATGTCGTTCCTCCTAATCCGATAGAAAGGAGGCGGATAGAAGAGGCGTGGGAAGGAATCGGGCAAGAGAGGGACGGTCGGCAGCAGGGATTCGGTTCCAGGGATGCCGGTCGGTTTCTTCCTTCCCTCTCTCTTTCTCTCTGGATCTCACTCTCTCGGTTTGGGCTGAAGGAGGTGTAGGGGTCGGATTTTTTGATCGAAGGAGGGTCGGAGGCTCTAGTGACGGGCTTGGAGAGCAGAGAAGATCGGGAGAGGAGAAGAGCTCGGCAGTGGAGATCGAGCACGGGAAGACCAGCGAATGTTGTTCGCTCGGTTGGCTTTTAAAGGCGTAAAAAATCAGCAATCTAGGCTATCGTTGCGGGATTCGGGGGAAGCGATGCGAACTGTGCCGAATCGGCACCATTTCGGCAAGATTTTGAGGATCCAACAGGTATGCGGTATGTATGCGGGATTTCTATTTTTCTTTCTTCTCCTTTTGGTCCCTTTGGGTATGACATGAGGGTCAACACCATCGTAGGGCCGACCAGAGTATTTGTTTTATACGTTCATATTAAGTTTTCAATGTCTATTACAAGAAATATTCATTAATAAATGCCTGAAGCTGACGAAGGACCCGATCCTCTATCAAAAGATAGAGAGAGTCGACAAGGTTCGATTAATAAAGCAAAATTACCCAAAATCCCAATTATGGCCATGTTGATAGAAAATGATAATCAGAGGGGACCCCAAACATTCAAAATTCCTCCAAATTTCCATAAAATATATTCAATTGACTTTAACTTATTCATGAACGATATTAATGTTTAAAATTGAAATAAAACGACAAAATACTTAAAGAAAAATGCCAATCAATACTTTGCAACAGTTTGTCAAGATGGACAAGCTTGACAATCACTTCAGCTAACAAAGAGCGAATGTTTAGTTGAGAATATCACTAGGATTTATTTTTAAATCATCTCTTACCAGTAAGGACATGACACGTGTCTTCTAACCGGTGGTTTTGCTGTCAAATGACACTGCGGGTAAACGGTTATGACTGGGACCATCTAACTAGGTGATATTGTCGCTAAATGACACTATTAAATTACGGCCATGATTAAATCCCAGTATGTTCCCCAATGACTATAAATCATCTTGTAATGAATCAATAGGTTATGACTGAGAGGGAACAAAGCCC
Organism: Dendrobium catenatum; assembly: GCF_001605985.2. Taxonomy (NCBI): domain Eukaryota; kingdom Viridiplantae; phylum Streptophyta; class Magnoliopsida; order Asparagales; family Orchidaceae; genus Dendrobium; species Dendrobium catenatum. Next base: position 67,579 of record NW_021370495.1, read on the forward strand.
TCTATTAGTTAAGGTGGATTCAAATTTGTCCACTTAAACAAACATTCACTTCAAGTCTACAAGGTACTCTTGAAAGAAACAACCCATGGCTATCGATAAGGATTCTTCGGTTAGTTTGGGTTGACTAACTCCTCTGACTAAGTGGACTAGGGACTATGATAGCTTGGGGTGATGGAATCATGAAATCTTGATTGTGTTCATCATCATTTCCCTCACCATCCGCTTTAAGTGCATTGTGATATAAATTTCAATTTTTAAATGTCAAATCTTGGTGCTACTATATGTTGGATACTATGTATCTATTCGACGACTAGCTTTAACCGAAAGTTCTCTCTCGTTATCGCGATGGGTAATTAGCTATAGAGGCTTGCACCTATAGGAAACCTGAACTCAGATTATAAAGTCCTCACAAAATGAGGGAGAAATCTCTAGTTAATTCCTTATTCAAAACGCAATCCGACTTCTGAAAATTTACTTTGGAACTTACTCGTTAAAACTCTTCTCGGCAACCTGAACACGAAAAAGAAAAGGGGGCGCGGAGAGGTCAGGGAGCGAATTTTCGAAGCCCACAATATTCTTATAACATTCTTGGCCATGCAACTATTTATTTTATTAATTTGTGGGATCAATAAATTTCATTTTGTTTGTCTCCGATGACATTTATAATATTTTGTATGTAGTTATGTTTCTTAAATTTTATTAGTTCGTTGGAGATTTGTGACTCATGAAAGTTGGGTTTGTGCAATATGCATTGAGTTGTCCCGGTTTTGAGTTTCAGGGGTTAAAAGAATTCTCGAGTCCCTTAGAGAAAATTAGTTTCTTGAGGTTCCTGTTACGTTTTAAATTTTGATTAGTTTGCAAAGTTGTATGAGAATCTTTTTCTTTGCGAAGTAAAAAGTTTAATCTTGGAACAATTCATTATGCTTTGAAAAGTTGAATCAATTAAGATTATGAGAATATGATTTATTTTAGTGATCTTAGCACCCACACCCTAAATGAAAATAATTTTTTTTTTGTTTTTATCGATGTATTAGTAAAACCTAAGTTAGAGAGATTTTGAAGAAAATGAAATGTGGAAAAGCTATTAGACCTTATGATATTCCAATAGAGGTGTGAAAATGCTTAGGAGATGAAGGAATTTCTTGGCTTACAAAACTTTTCTATATTATTTTGAAAACTAAAAGATGCGTGGAGAATGAGTTTATTGATTCCTATTTTTAAGAATGAAGGTGATGCATAAGAGTATGCGGATTATAGAGGGATTAAGTTAATGTGTCATACTTTATAACTTTGGAAGGAGTTATTGAGCATAAGTTACGATGTGATATTAATGTTTCTCAAAATTAATTTGAATTCATGTCGGGTAGGTCTATTGTGGAAGCTATACATTTATTAAGAGTTTTGATGGAGAAGTTTAGGGAGAATAAAGAGGATATATATATGATATTTATTGATTTAGAGAAAGTTTATGATAAAGTTCCAAGAGAAGTGCTATGGAGAGTTTTAGAAAAGAAAGGGTTAATAATGCTTATACTCAAGTCATTAAGGATATGTATGCATAAGCTATTACATGTGTTCAAACACAATGAGGTTGGACCAAGCATTTTCCTATTTCAGTTGGATTACATTAAGGATCAGCTTTAAGTCCATATATTTTTGCTTTAGTATGGATGTTTTTACTATGCATTTGTAGGAGGATCTCTCATGGTGTATGCTTTTTGCTAATGATATTCTTCTTACTAATAAGACTAGAGTGGGAGTTGAAGTTAAACTTGAATTATGAAGGTCAACCTTAGAGTCGAAAGGTTTTTGTTTGAGTATATCTAAAACCGAATACATAGAGTGTAATTTTAGTAGTGATAGATCTAATGGGGGGAGGGGGTGTGGATTGTGACTTTAGGCTATCAAGTCATTAATATCAGTTCACATTTTAGATATCTCAGGTTTATTCTCCAGAGTGATGGTGAAATATATGGGGATATTATTAGTAGAATTCAAGTTGGATGGTTAAATTGGAGGATTGCATCGGGTCTATTGTATGATAGAAAAATACCTCTCAAACTTATGTGAAAATTCTATAGATGGTAGGGAGACCTGCAATGTTTTATGGCACAGAGTGGTGGTCATTAAAAGAGAAGCATATAATTAAGTTAAGTGTTGCAGAGATGTAGATGCTCATGTGGATGAGTGGCTTTATTCGTAGAGATAGAATGTGAAACGAGCATATACGTGAAAGGTTGGAGTAGCTCCAGTGGCAGATAAGATTAGAACTCTCCTTGGATGGTTTGGTCACATAAAACTTTAGCCTTTTAATGACCCAGTTAGGAGAGTAGATGTATTAGATTTGGCTTAGGTTTAAGAGAAGTAGAGGTAGACCTAAAAAGATTTGGTTAGAAAATATTAAAATGACCTTTTTTTATTAGATTTAAATGAGAATTTGACTCTTGACAAGACAATGGAGAAAAAAGGCCGTACATAGTGGGATAAAAGCTTGATGTTGTTGTTGTTTTTGTATGCAACTTTTCCAACTCATAACTTTTATTTTTTACAATTATTTATCTGGTTAGTTTTTGTCTCTCATTCTACAGTTCTAAGTTTCACTACTTTCAATCTCCCCAGCTGACAGTTGGTCGAGGATTCATGCTTTAGCGAGGTTATATTGAGACTATGACTCATATGAGCACGCTCCCAAGAGATGATCACTTGAAAAAGGAAATATATGATTTCATTAGAAATATGAAAAAGATATTAAATCTGATGTTTAACATTTGTCTTGGAGTTTTGTGAAAATCGTGATGAGAGATTTTTGGGGGAAGTAATCAGCAAAACTAATGAGCGTGAGCGAGAAGATTTGTAGTAGAAGTGATGATATGAAATTAGTGGAAGCCTTTAAATCTCGTAGTTCAACTACTCCCAGGATTTCACAACATAGCTGTAAGATTTGCAAAAAATTATTTGGTATGATTTAACCTATATCTTGACAAAATCTCTATTAAATCTTGCAACCAAACCTATAGAAATGCTTTTTGATTATTGAATAAAACTCTAATTAATTCTCTTCTTCATATCCTCACCGTTGTCTTTCATGATCTAATTCAGGAGACAAGTCCCACCACCTGCAAAGCCTGCAACAAGATCTTTAGGTCGTCTAACAAGTGCTGTCAGAAGAGGTAAGGTTCATTTTATCTTCTCTCCAATGGCTGCATTACCTCCATTTTATCTTTGGGTTATTTGTATCCAACAGCAGTTGAATGTCCAGGGGTTGATGCCAATGGAAATTCTAATGATCTGTCGGCAAAACTACTCCATCTAGCATGGCATCCATCGGAGAATTCAATCGCTTGTGCTGCTGCAAATAGTCTGTACATGTATTATGCAAATTGATGGACCTTTGTGATACATTTTGGATAGACTTTTTTTTTTTTTTTTTTTTGTGTGAAAGCTCTTTTACTGCTCAGAAAAAAAAAATCAACAGGGTAATCAAAATTACATTTTCGCACTAATTCCATATAGGGATCAGAGAAGGAAAAGTTATTACGTCCGGACAAAAAACCGAAAATCCGGACGAATACCGAGTACTGTACCGAGCACTGTACCGAGCGCCCAAGTGACATGGCACTTTGTTATTGATCTCTGGACGCATTCAACGGCTGCCAAAATCCAAGCGGAAGTCAAACTTCTCTTGTTCCCCGGAGGGCAGCTTGTTTCTGATTATTATTTTATCATTACCCTTTTGTAGGGGAGGCCAAGAAAGAAAATAACTATAAAATTTAGTTGTATTTCTTCTTTTAGGTCGCAATATGTGGTTGTAGCTCTTCAACAAAATACAGAAAGGCTAAAATCAGGAATGTCTCTGGGGGTTGAAGGGGGTCATCTGATACTGGGGGGATTGTATGGAAAATAAATTGTTAGGTGTTCATCTTGGAGGTTTGTGTAATTATATTCATTTTTTTTTTCTTTTAATTTTTTTATCTCTACAAAGTTAACTACCCTTCTAAGCAAATTGCTTACATCTTGCTTTTTGCCTGCTTATTGGGTATGTTTTATGATGCTGCTTGTTTTGCCTTATCTTGGAAGAATATTTCGTCCTTGCTAGAGTTCATTTGTTTCTATTTTTAGAATTAATTTTTCAGTTTTTGGCTAGCTTAATGTTGCTATGTTTGGAATTTGTTGACATGGCCTAGATTTTGTCCTTGCAATTAAGGTTTTATTTGAGACGGTTTTTTTATTATTTTTTAAAAATATTTTTTAGTTAAAAATATTTTAAATTAAAATTTTTATACTAAAAAGTTATTTAGAAAGCAGTAAGAAAATCATTGGTAATAGAAAATTCAGAACATCCCACCTGAATAATTTCAAGGTCATACAATATATTTGGTGAAATTTTAAATATGAGCAGGCTTTAAGCCGAAATAAGTAGAAGGAACGAACGCTATGTAAAGTTAATACAAGGAGCAAAAATGTCAACGGTTTGGCGTTTTCTTTAAAAAAATGTATGTATAAAATGCGAAAAGAATATTAAATGTGTGTTTTCTTTTGAAAACACTTCCAATTTATGTTTTTGATAGAAAAACCTACTTTGAGTTTTTATCTTTCGTTTTTAAATTATAATTTGTAAATGCATATGTTGAAAATAATTTAGAATCTTTTTTGTCAAACATGATTAGATCTAAGAGATTTAATAATTATAAGAAATGTTTGTTAGAATTTGGTTAAAAGTAATATTTGATTAAATTAATGATGATTATTATTTTTTTTATTAAAAAAAATTAATGTTGCTTAATAACTACTTTTTAAAAAATATTTTGCGTGTTAATTTTTGTTTAATTAAAATATGTAATTAAGAATCAATGAATTAAAAATAAAATTAAGGAAGCGCTAAATTTATTAAAGTGAAATTTTATTCTATGAAATTTAATTTTTATTTTATTTATTACATAAAATTTTTAAATAATAAAAAAATGAAAGCTTTAATTGATGGAGGGTTGGATATTATTCCCTTATAAGAGAAGTTCAATGAAGATTTAAGTGGATAAATAAGTTTTTTTTTTTTTTTTTTTGGGGTTTTTTTTTTTTTTTTGGGATATTATGTCTTGTTTGTCTTAAATAATAATTTTTTTTATTGAAAGCAACAATATCGGATTTCCCTTGAACCTTTTTATGTATGGTGAGGTATTGTTTTAAGAATGTGAAAAAGGGATTCTTTAACCTTCTATAAGAACTTACAACAACAAGTCAAAAGGAAAATAGGTGGGACATTGTTCAATCTTAGGTTAGAAATGTTGGTGCCTTCTAATGATGCATATTAATGTTGTATGAATGTTTGGACATTGGATTGTGATCAATAGTTGATAAGATTATATGCAAAGATAATGTGGCACATGTGATCTCGTAGGGGCTAAGTAGGGAAAATATTGTTTATCATATTGTATGTTATAATTCTACTTTTTTATTTTTTTCATGTAATTGAAGATATTTTTTATTCGGTTATTGAGATTTTCTTATTCTTAATTTCACTGTCTAATACACTATTGCTGATGAAATAATTTCCTTATAACTCTATTGCACTATGTGATGAAAGCAAGACAAAAAAAAATTAAACCACATTATATTGAAGTCAAAGGAAAAATTAGATGAGAAGATTTGAATTCTTATAGTAGTATAAAAAATAAGCTCTCATATGACATTCAATGGCATCATTCCCAAGGATGTACCTAGTAGGTGCTTGACATGGTCTCATGTCTAGTTGGTGCTCCTCCTTACCTCTTCCTCCTCTTCTTGTGCACCCATTGCATTCGACTGAGTTTGTTGGAAGAGAAAAACTTGTTGAATAAGGGATGGCGAGCCTATTGGTGACATTCATGTAGGAATTTTCATTCCATAAGATGGTTATGCTTATGCCATTTGTAATTGAGTATCAAGATGATATCCATCAATGGTTCCTCATTGTAGATTGAAAACACTAAATCCTTGTATAACTACTCCTACACCTAACATGCCTTCCCTCACATCATTGAGGGTCCTCCTTTCATAATTGTGGATGGCCCTATATAATTATTCAATCCTATTTGCATTACATGTTTCAAGAATAATATGTCAGAGCATCTGAGCATTTGGGCAGTGGATCTCCTTGGAGCATCTTACTTTGATCTTCATGGAAGAAATGAAGTATATCTTGATGGAGCATCCGATGTCAATCTTCTTGAAGCCTAATTTTACTCATGAACTCTACAATTCTATTGTGCATACAAGTTAAATTTATCAAGGATATCAAAAGCATTGCAATCAATATATATTAAGTGTTTTACTCTACATGATAAGTCCACAAATCTCATCATGCTGCATTGAACTTGTGTTTTCGTGTGACCACCAATAAATATCTCATCGATACTTTTGGTTTATATAAATTAATCTTGGTACTTGTTGATAGAGAAAAAATGATCAATTTTATAATACAATAATTTGTATGTCAAATTGAAACTAGAAGTTTGAATATCATACCACAAGCCTTTTCCCAGTCAATCTATGATAAACTATTTGGAGGTTTGGTTGGGGCTTTTAATAAATACAATGATGCCCATGATTTGTATCACCTCAAATAAGCCGCCAACTCTCCCTTTCCTATTACCTTGTAGTGGAAGTACTAGTGTTAAAAATGTGCATCAATTATTCCATCGCTCAATGTAGGTTTGGTGGTAATGCAACTAATCGATGTTCTCTCTATGACACTATTTGCACAACAGAATGTTTGTTCTATGGGCTCAATAGGGCATGATTGAACACCTCTAAACCATTGCATTACCCTATCTAGAAGATGTCACTTAGCATGCTTCATGCTAATAAGTGGGACATAGGCTATCCAAATATCAATCCTTTCCTTAGATATTAGAGGCATCCAATCAATTATTGTATCATTATAAGGTGGATTACTTTAAAAAATACTTAGAATAAAGCAATTTCACAAACTAACTAAGGTCATAATTAAATAGTTGGGTTACTCTTCACCTTCTTGACTTTGTTGAAATCCATCAAGCTCATTTTTATAGGTTATAATGTTGCCAGTTGGAACCTTTAAGATCTTTTCCTTGGCCCACTTGTATTATAAACAACATTAGTTAATAAATGATGCTTATGTTGTACCAGATCACCCAAAAAAAAAAAGATAAAACTTATCTAAAACATAGTTATTTTCTAACAATGCTCGGGGTAAAGGCACGCATAGCATTGGTTGACTAACATGCAATCACTTCCTTGACTAAGCTTGTAGTAGTTACAGATATCCAACTATGTACACGTGTCGGCTTCATTGATAAATTTAACTCTTTATATATGTGTACCGGCATGGACCTTCGATGGAGTACATAGTAAATATCTCTAAGTGTTCAAGTAAAGGTAAGTAGTGTAAATGAATATTTGAGTAAACAAATCTGAGAGAAAAAATAACCTAGCATATACAAAATATAAGCTTTAATATGTCCTTAAAATATGAAGAGGAAAAACATCATATGACTTGTAAATGTCTATCTCACAAGCGAAGTAGTAGTATTAAATGAGTGCCTGAGAATGATCCCCTTTGAAGCTCACTTCAACTTCATCCTTATTTGGGTGATGATATTTGACATCAAGCTCAGGGTGGGTATCTAGTATCTCATCATAACATTTTGGTCAAGTAGAAGAGTGTAAGTTAGCTCCAATCACTAAAGGTCTGACAAAGGTCTTGCCATCAACCCTAACACCTAGGATAAGTTACACATCATGGAGTGGAATAGTCATCTCACTGATAGGTAGGTATATGTTTTTTGTTAATAGGTGCCACCCCTTGACCAATGTTATTATAAACTGATAATATAACCTTATGAATTGTGAATGAGATTATCATATTTCATTTTTCATCTATATGAGATTTGGTTCACCAATGTCACACAAAAATATGAGTATACAATCTACATGCTCTCGAGTTTGCTTTGCTCTTTGCAAAAATCTGAGAGAAAGGTATTTTCCATTTGCATGATTCTACGGTTGATGTATAAAGGAATTGAATACAAGATTCCTTTGTTTGACTTCTTCATCAAATATTTTTCATGAATTTTTTGTCAATAAGTATAGAACAGTTTTGTTGTGAAGTTTTTTTTTGTTGATCACTAAATTAGATATAATGTTCACCAATTCATTTCTCTTTAATGTAATGAGAGGGAATTCTATTGTTTACATAAAATACATTGTTGCTATTAGAGTACAAGTGTATGTTGTAAAGGAGATTATGATTAATTTATTAATTTAGAATTCTTTAATTTTGAAATTGTGCATTAAAATACACCTAGATTTTTTGTTCTTTGATCTATGTTTTTTTATAAGCAATTCATTATATATATATATATATCAATATGATTAATATTTTATATGAGCATTTTATTTCATAACTTAATTTTAATTTTTAGCATTCTTTTTGAAAGACAATGATATGTTTCCCAACTTTTTTCAATTGTTCATTGAAGGAATGTTATGACTGATTGTATTTTTATACCTTCAATGTATTATTTATTCAATTCAAAGCTTATGTCAATCATAAGATGAAGTGGACTCTTATAGAATTCTTGAACTATATATTCATTATTTTCATCCTAATATGATTAAATAATATCATGTGAAAATACTTTTAAAAATTTGTAGGGATATATACTTGTGCATCAAGAATGTTTATAATAAATGCTTACAAGTAAAGGTTATATGCTTGGTTTCATATCATAATAAGGAGAGGAAAAATTTGAAGTGGTTATCTATATTCATATAAGATTGATTCATCTGTAAATGCATACTCAAGCTTTTCCATTGATTGATTTTGACAAAATTCTCATATACATTCATGCTTCAATTATCTCATGAGTTGTGATTATTAATTGATTTTATATGAGTATGTGTGCTTTAACATTCAAATGAATAGTAGTTAAGATACAAACTTGATGTGTATGCTACATTTCCAAATTATATGTAAATTTGGCCCTAGTGAATAATTATTATAATGAAAAGTTTACATTTATGCTTAGGTATTTGATAGTTTTAATGCATCCAATAGAAATGTATTATGGGTTGGTTAGAAAGTGTGCAAATATTTTTGAACTACAATGGCATGCATACAACATGTGTTATTTTTTTTATATTGAACACATGTCTTGAATTTTTTATCACCTTACATCCATTTCATGTGAAGTATATAGTCATATTTGACACATATGAATGCTCTATGTTACAATGTCACTTGTGAATATTCAATGCAAGCATATAGTTACATTGTGCATATGTTTTGTGCTACGATCACCATACATGGTTCATGGTTGTATCAAGTTCATACATATGTTTTATTTCTTGATAGTGTATGTATATGCATTATTCAACAAAGGATGAACTTGGTACCCTATCTTCTTGTTGTTATGGTAAGTACACTACTTCTTTGATCTTGCATTTAGCATATACATGTTGAAAATGAAGCAATGAATAATAATGAATTTTAGTAATATTCTTTGTAAAATGTAAATGCTTTTATCTTGAGTTTTCTTAATCTAAAGTCAATGGTATGATAACTTGAATAGAATTTCATAATTTATTCATTATGGTTGCAAGTAAAAGTCAACATATGAAGCTTGAAATATTTTTCTATAGAGTCTTATAATACATTTGCCTCATGTATATTGCATAAATGAAATTTTATATTCATGTAAATGAGGGTGTATGCTAAATTTTTTCACTTTAAATAAATTCACGTCTACTTGTTTCCAATTTAATCCTCCCTTATTAATCACTACTTTCGTTTGCTTATTTTTTATCTTGTCAGGGATAATGGTTGAGAATGATTTGGTTACAAGCGAAAGGAATCGGTCCCCTCACTACAGGAAAACCTTTGGTTTACTAGTGAAACTTTTGGCAAAATTATATCCATCGGTAGAAGTGGCAGAGTAATTGAAAAATATTCCACCAGTAACTTAGCGGAAAATTTTCTGGTGGATATACCATTGAAAAATAACATGCAGAAAATCCGCCGGTAAGACTGACGATTTTTTGTAAAACCAGCGGTAACTTCTGACAAAAAATACGCTAGAAATTACCGACAAAAATTCCATCAGAAAATTCTTCGTCTTACTTAAACACGATGAAATAATTTCAGCAAAATTTCTACAATAAACATTTTCGGCAGAAAATTCACTAGAAAATGCCCTATTTTACTTCCATGACTGTCTTCCTTCTCATTTCACTCCTACTCATTTTCCTTTGCTTTTGCTTATGTCAGTCGCCTCCAGATGAATGTCACCTTCATGTTCACCACTCCATCGTCGACATTCACCACCTCAATTGCAGAAAATTTTCTATAAGTAGCCAATTTATTTTTGCTTTGGTCAAGGATGTTCTCAGTAGACATTTGCAAGAGATTGTACCATGGTGTTTGCTTTTTATTAATAATATTCTTCTTGTTGATAAGACTAGAGAGGGAGTTAATGTGGATAGTATTAGTGGAAATCAAGTAGGATGGTTAAAGTAGAGGAATGCATTGGGCTTATATGTGATAGAAAATTTCCCTCAAACTTAGTGAAAAATCTTAAGTTGTTGAGAGACTTGTAATTCTTTATGGTGTAAAATGTTTGTCATTAAAAGAGAAACATAACATTAAGTTAAGAATTTGCATATATGAGAATGCTCATAAGTGAGAGCGATGCCTTAGATGGGTTGGTCACATATAGCGGTAGCCAATTGATAACTTAGTTAGGAAAGTATAGGTATTAGATTTGTCTTATGTTAAGAAAGGTGTAGACATATATAAAAAGACTTGGATGTTTATGACATGAGAAGGTGAAAATTATATTTTCACATGCCAAGAAAGTTGATAAATTTGTCGAAATATCTTCAGAGCAAACTGCATTTTCACACAGGTACCCCTTTGAAGACCTATGCACACCTTTCTTGGCATGGTAGGATTGAAGACTATGGTCGGGATAGTACCCGACCCTAATGGCGCACGTCATTCTTTATGTGGCAGGCAGGCTAAGACTTCTTATATTTCCCCTAAACTAGGGAGACGTCGGGAGGCTGCCATGTTTTTATTAATAGGGGATCTGTGTGAAATAACACCATCTAATTTACAAATAAATTTGAGTTCAATATATTTTCATTCAACATATGTTACTCTAATCTCTAACATCATCATATTATATGTAGGCTAAACTCTTCATATTATGAAAATTAGAAATAAAAGAAGTTGGATGTATAACCGATTGATACAAGGATAAAAGATATTAACAGATGATTTTATTTATGGGATGATATTTTTTTCATTCAGACAACTTGCAACTACCCAGCTTCATTTTAGATGAAAATTTTTGAAGCCTATGCTCTAATCATAAAAATTAAGTGCACCTAAGACAAAATCATGTAATTATTGATCTAAATCACATATGGTTCATACCATAATATTGGTATTAGACTTCTCATAGTGAGTATGAGTCATATTTTGATTCTCGATGCATCCCATCTATAAGTTCTAACATAGTTGAGGACAAAAATATTTGACCTCTTGAGTACTTAGTTTATGATGCAACTGAAATACAATTTAAACATTATGCAGAATAGTAACCAAATAAGGAGGCACAAAATTTTTATAATGTATTTTATACTACCCAACAACTAATATATAAGGGGTGCACAACTCACTCAAAGTTATCATTTATATGAAGATGTTAAGAATCAAGGCAAAATATAATATCCCCTGTGAATATTTTAATTAATTCATTGGGCTGCTTAAAAAAATTAGCCTAGCAGATAACATAATTCCTAAAGATTTATATCGGACTAAGAAGTTAGTTTTCAAACTTGGTCTGACATGCATAAAAATAAATTATTTTGTCAATAGATGCATGTTATACTATAAAGATTATTTATCATAGATTGTATGTTGTCATTATAATGCTCCAAGATTTTAACCAAAGTCTAGGATGAAAAGAAAGCTGAAGCATATATCGGTTAATAGGATATTTTATTTACCCATTATTTTTGGACTACAACGGTTATATGTATCCATGAGATTGACTTCATATATGAGATGACATAATGAACACATCTCACAAGAAGGTGTTATTACATATCCATAAGAACTATAGGCCCAAAAATACTTTGATTATATATATCCCACCTTCACCACAGAATTAAGAAATATAATACTAGGTTTATGCGTAGATAGTTTTACTTCATTTAGACATTCTGCTTTACATTAATCATGCTGGCCTGTGATACTCACCCCTTACAATCTTCCTCTAGAGTTATGTATAGTCCCTTACATGTTTCTGACGTCGATCATTCTAAGGCCACATAATTCAAAAGTAAAGATCGATGTATTTTTGTAATTATTAATCAATGATTTAAATTTATTATGGGAAGAAGGAGTAAGCATATATTATCTTCACCAAATAAAACTTCATAATAAGAGCAGCATTACTTTAAACAATTAGTAACTTTCCTGAGTATGGTATGTTTTTAGGTTGGAACACTTCTGACATGTTAGCTTATCAATATTACATGGAATTTAAAAAGTTATTTACTTTAAAGTATAAAGAGAAGAATACTTTATTTGACTGTCACTACATATTCTTACCTACATATAATTCTTTCAGCTGAAATAAGGATGTATTTATTAAAAATAAAATGGTGATGTTGTAGCCTCCTCCTAGAGTAACCAGTAAAGAAATATTTGAAAGAGTAAGATTCATGCCCACGATAGTTGATTCTTCAACATTAACTGATTACAAATTGCTAATGTATGGTGTCAACCACAATTGAATCAAGAAAAGTATTTTTTGGTCCTTGTCATATTGAAGAACAAACCTGATCATACATAACTTATATGTGATGCATATAGAGAAATATATTTTTGATAATATATTTAATACAATCATGGACATCAAAAATAAATTCAAAGAAAATATATAATAAAGTATTAACTTAAAGGACATTTGTAGGAGGAAAGTTTTAGAGTTCAAAGATGGTGGAAATGAAAAACTTCTCGAAACAAAAACTCTATTCACCTTGACTTTAAAGCAAAGATGAGTAGTTTATGAATGGGTGATACAGACTCTATGGGTATCTCATATCTATTCTTCCAATCTAAGTAAATATGTTGACATAAGATCTGAGAGATTATTTGGATTGAAATGTCATAACTGTCATATCTTCATGCAATGTCTACTATAAACTGTTGCAACCCATGACCCTGAGTTTGAGATTTTGATGATGCCAAATAATGTTTGTTTTGAAACAACTTTTCATTGGATATTATTTTATTTGCTATTGACCTTGAGTACTAACATTTCAGGAAGATCACAAGTGACTCAGGATGAAAGAAAGACTCAAGAACAGGTAGATTATGAGTATGAGTCAGATATTGTATTTTTCTATTTATTATATTTTTATTTACTTGAGTCTGGGCATTAAATGCATAAGAGTATGAGCAACCATGCACACACACAGGGGGAGAATTTGTTTTTAAATGTAAAATATAATAGAATTTCTTCTCTGGAGATCGTACTGTATGATTTTAATTCATATTGTACGATCCGAGCTATGTGGACGATTCTGTGAATAGATCGTACTGTACGATATGTTCAGATCCAAAACCCTAGCCGTAGTTTAGTTTAAGTAAGTGATTTTGCGCCGTTTGTACTGTACGAACGTTTTCGTACTGTACGATTTATTTTAAATACTTACTTAAATTAACCCGTGATTAGTTCATGAAATCCAGGCCTAATTATATTTTGAGCATCGTACTGTACGAATAAGATCGTACCATACGATGAATAGAGACGAAGTGTGATCATCCCGGATATCGTCCTGGACGATCTCTTAGTTTTTGTCTCATCGTACTATACGATAGTAATCGTACCATACGATGAATAGAGACGACATCTGATCGTCCAGACCATCGTCCTGTATGAATAGTATTTTGTTGATCGTACCGTAGGATATTATATCGTATAGTACGAATCATTTTTTAGCTGTTCGTACATCTTCGTACCAGGACGAAGTCTGTTTATGAAGATCGTACTGTATGATATTGAATCGTACTGTACGAATAGTAACGGCTACTTTTGAAATCATAGGGATTTTGGAGCCTGTTTTTATGTGTTAATCTCGTCTTTTTTCAGTAAGAATTACAGAGAGGGAGAATGGGGTTAGAGAGGGATTCCAAGGGGAGAGTGCTCTTGAGAAGTTCTTTAGGGTTTTGAGAGAGAAAGGTGAAGGTGAGCTTTATGAGGGAGATCACACGGTTGCTCCAAACTTGCTGCATCTTGTTCCTCCTGTGGCCCTAGAAGAATTTGTGGGAGGATCTCCAAGGGAAAGGCTCTTCTACATCCGTGACCTCGAGGTACTCTGCCTTCTCCAGGAGGGAGAAAAAGGAGAAGGTTCTCTGCCGTCGCCAGGAGGGTGAAAACAAAGTTTGGCACTCCGCCACGCCGGGTTGGTGAAAGGGAGGTTTGTAAAGGCTTCTCCGCCTTGCTGATTGGGGCTAAAGGAGAACTATAGTTGGTATTGAAAATCCCGGAGCGGAGGACTCCGGGGAGTGGACATAGGTCATTGTTTGACCGAACCACTATAAAACTCTTGGTGTGTTTTTTCCTTATCTTCATTTACTTTTACTTGCACTTAATTTTTCATAATTATTGCGTGGTGAAATTTGTGGAAGAAATTTTTTTAAGTTTTTGTTATCAAATTTCAAAAATAACAAAAAGATTAGAACTCCTATTTAGGGTTACTTTTTATTGAGAAAAAAGTTTTTCACAATTCACCCCCCCTCTTGTCATTTAGTAATTTCAATTGGTATCAGAGTTTGTTTTTTAAAAATAGTGTTTTATAAAATCTTGAAAAAACGATCATGTCGAATTTTGGTAATCGTAACACTGCGGAGGGTTATTCAATAACTCGTCCACCATTTTTTGATAACATTCCGTTTGATTTTTGGAATATTAGAACCCCCCCCCCCCCTCTTGTCATTTAGTGATTTCATAAACTGCCTTTAGTTTTTTATCAGATCTAATTTTAAAGCCCTTAATTGAGCTAAGTATCTTCTTCAATGATTTATGCTCTTCAAAACTAAATGTAGAGCACTTGATTCTTATGTAGTATCATATTCCTTTTATTCTATGTAAAGTTGAGAAGATATTTCCTTCAACACTTTTTGACACTATATAGCATCTGCCCGTATATTTACCATGTAAGGCTATAGTTGATGTATCTATTTAGTATCAGTGGATGCATCCTTTTGAAAGATATTTAAGTAAACTTAAGAAAACTACTAAGAATAAAGCACATCCTGAAGGCTCAATTTATGAAGTATATCTAATGTACGAGCTAACCCAATTTTGTTTATATTACTTTGACACAACATCACAATTAACTAGGAGTATTGCACCTCAAAATCTGGGTCATATAAATTAATATAAATCCATACATTTGTCTATATTTTATGGAAGTGGTGAACCCACAAGGCCTAACATCGTGTGTTATTTGACTGATAAGGAGATGAGAGCTGTCACATTATATGTCTTACTTAATAGTGATAAAATTGAGTCATATCTCGAGTAAGTATAAGTTAGCTTGTTCATATATTTATTACTCATAAATCATAAAAATGTAAAATTTGTAGAGTTTTATTAATGGTTTGAGTACATCAGTACAGTAGATGTCCAAAAGATAGTGGAACTAAAATCCCCAAAATTACTTCAAAAATATGGTATATATTTTGACTATTTATTTATAGTTTTTTATCTTAATTACTTAACACAATAGTCAATAAACATGCTACTAATATATTAATATTTAATCGACCAATTAGATGAACATTTAAGGAAATGATTTGTAATATCAGAGACTACTGGATTTAGCTCGGGGACCAAATAGATTAATAAAATATTGGCCTTTTTTTTTTTGTTAATGACTAAAAATTTCAAACTAAATATTTGTATGAAGGTGGGAAGATAAATAATTCTAGTGTTTTTGTAAGATAGAAAACTCATACAGGTGATGATTATGAGTACTACATGGTATTATAAGAAATATTACAGTTGGAATACCATATGATGGGAAAAATGTGTATCTATTAAATTATGGTTAGTTTAATCTAGTGTAGAATAGAGGTACAAGAGTACATGTGCTTTACGGTATAACAGAAGTAAAGTAGGGTAGGAGATTTGCAAAGTTTAACCCATTCATCATTGCTAGTCAGGTAAGCCATGTTTGCTTTTCTAACTATCCGAGTAGATAGATTACGAGGAAAATAGGATTGGCTCATAATTATGAAGACCAAACCCAGAGGAGTCAGTAAGAAAACCACATCAATAGAACCAACACATAAGGAAGAGCTTATGTAAACCTTAAAAGATATTGCTAATGATGGATGATTAAATTGTAACTAATAAGAGTGAGTTACAATTAAAGAATGTATATTTAAATATAAAGGAAAGTCATGATGAATCTGATAGTGGTGAAGATGTTTCATCATATGAAAGTGAATCAATAAATGATGAGTAAAAAGAAGGTAAATATATTTAATGAATTTTGATAATCAATTATGAATCAATAATTTATATTAATAATATGATTTATATTTAATGGCATAGTAATAGTTCATTTATTTTATTGTTGTTCTACTTCAGTTATTTAATTGCTACTATTTTATATTAAATATTTATTATAATTCTTTTTTTTTTTTTTTATATTAAATATTTATTATAATTTTTTTTTTTTTTTTTTTGCAGATGGCTTCAGGGGATGAGCTTCATTGAGGATTGAACAAAAATATTTTTGGTAGGTGCAAGCAGGTGACTAGTGGCTCAACTAATAGGTTTTTATGTATTGAGGGGATCTCTTTTTATCAACCTGCCACTCAAAGTAAGTTTAGCCCTCCTTTACCTACTCCTCCAACTAGTAGTCAGTAATTCTACACATTAAACCCCCACTTTCCTTCACCATATGCCACGTACAATACTCTCTTCAATACGTACTACCACCACCACCACCTTCTTATGGAGGCCCTCCCACTTATACATATCCACCATACATCCTGTCATTCTATCCCCCATAACTCCCTCGGCTCTGTATAGGTGGACCTTCTACACCACTTATAGAAGAGTAGATGTCATAGGGGCACATGTTGATTGTACCTAAGGTTGACACATACATAGTTACTATATTCTTAACATGCTACTAAAATTAGATAAATATTTTTTCACCTAACATATTTTGTGCATGTTTCATCCAATAAAGTAGCCACCATATAAAATATGGGACATCATACATAGTAGATAGGATGCTCCTTATATTTCTTGGAAGAAAATCTCAAAAGAAGTGTGTGAAAAGTGGTTCATAGAGTTTGAGATTAGTTATTATAAAATATATTCCATATGATAACTTTATTAATTAAGCTAAAAAAAATATTATATATTGTATGTTTTTAATGCAGAGAGATTTTTATTGGTTGCCTCAGCTCAATGATAAAATTAAAAAGTATTTTGAGAAGCTCGAGTCGACTCTCATGTGAGACCTATTTATTAACATTATAAAAGTCATGCGAGCAACCACTCTGGATTGGTGAGAGTATATAGGGTAGGTTGACCAATGCTTGGGGTAGCCAAAATTATCCAAGAGGATGGGCCAGAATAGATAAAATTGAGCTTCTGATGTTGGGGGCATAGGTAATTCCCTCCATACTGGGGGCTCAATTCCACATACTGAGCATAGTCTATATTTAGTAAGAAAATTTAAAAGATTTTAATAATTTACTTAGATATGAATACTGATGTAAGTATATTATAAAAAGAGGTGGTGAGTAGAGAACCGACTGCTGTTGAGGTCCATAGTTATATCCACAAGTCGTAGGAGGACCATCATTGGGTTGATGAGCGAGCAAGGAGAGCCTGCATGAGCACATAAGTTTAATATTTTTGATGTCAAGTGTAAATTACTTAATCTTGTATTAACTTTTGTAAGATGAGCATACACGGCTTCAAGAGAACCAGCCAAGAGTTATGTGAGGGATCTTTTTGAGGACCAGCTGATTATTTTAACTATCACACTTGGTTGCAAGCGATAGGAGGAATGTAGAAAGGCTGAGTTTATGGCTTAGGCTAGCAAGCCTATGCATATAGGGGCAGATATCTAATAACTCCAGCTTCTCAACAAGTAACCAAGTGTCATTGTATAACCAACAAGTAGATGCCCTTATAGATGAGCTAGAGAAAGTCATGAAATCACAAGCTATATGCAAATGCAGCAAACTCAATTGTTGGATGAGCTAAAAATTGAGGGAGCAGTTTAGTGGAAAGAAGACAACATCGGTAGAGGAGGAGACTGATTCTGATTCGATATTTTTTTGTTATTACTGGATGTTTTATTTATATGTTGGACATTTCATTTATATATTTGTTTATTTTATTATCTATTTTTAATTGTGCAACGAATGAACTTTAGGTTGAATTTTAAATTGTTTGATAAATTTTCAATGAACTTGGAATGATCAAATCTATTATTAAATAGTTTGGTGAATGTTAAACTGTTTGTATATGTTCAATGTCTGAATGAATATGATACATGTATATTTTTATGCTAGTTTGATATGTTGTAGAAAACATAAACATAAGAGGGAGTTCTTTTTTTTGCTACAGGTTTTTGATGGATTTTAGGTAGAATATCCACTAGAAATGGAGATACGATGAAAATATATCATATTTCAGGTAGAAATATTTCACCGAAAATTCTGGCGGATATTCCATCTAAAATTTTTTCCAGTGTGTGTCCGACGGAAATGCTTTTTATTTCATGTTGGTAAAGAATCATTGTGTGTGATCTTATTCTTTTTCATTATATGAAATGCTTTTCCATATCTATTTCATATGATTATTTTAAGGAATAAATTAATGAAAATTTGGAGATGCATTCGGAGTAATAAGTTTATTGCTCCAAAAAAATAAATGGTATTAGTTAAAGAAATGTGTGAATGTAAGTGTTTGATTTCAAAAAATAAGAATGAGTTTTTATTTCATGTTCAGAAGAGTCGATTCATTTCTCTTAGTTAAAAGAGATGATGTAACAAGTAAAAATAATAATAATAGACTTGGATTGTGTTATTTTTTTGTTAATGCGAATGATATTCTCATATTTTATTTTCATCTATGTGCAATTTGTTCAACAATGTTACACAAAAATCTAAGTGAAATTACTATTTATATAATCTACATGCTATCGAGTTTTCTTTGTTCCTTGCAAAAATATGAGAGAAAGGTATTTTCCCTTTCATAATTCCATGGTTGATATATAAAGTGCTTGAATGCTAGACTTCTTTATTTGATAAGAATTTGAGACAAAGCTATTTACTCTTTTTAATCAAATATTTTTCATGATTTTTTGTCAATAAGTATAGAATAATTTGTTATGAAGTTTCTTTTTGTTGATCACTAAGTTTCTTTTTGTTGATCACTAAATTAGATATGATATTCACCAATACTTAAAAAATCATAGTCAAGACTACTGAAGACTTCAAGACAGACTAGATTAGGGTTTCATGTAATGAAGTCCGTAAATTTTTTATTTATCTAGTGTTTGAGATAGTGTGATTGCAATTAGGTAATCATGCACACACACACTAGAGGAGTGAGTAAAAACTTAAAATTTTAAGGCTAATCATAATGTATGATTTCCAATCGTACTAAAATTTAAAGTTCTTATATTAGTGATTATCACAAATGTATATTTCATTAGGGTTAAAACTTGTATGTGGATAATCAAAGGGACCAAATTTATTATGATAATCAGTTTATTACACAACTGTATATTTCAGGATTATTATTTAAACTTTCTAAAAATGGTTTTTAAAAATCTAATAAATTTGTAAAATTATCAATTCACTCCTCTTGGTTAGCCTTGGGGCAGTTCAATGTGGTCTAACAGCCTACTAGAACTTTCAAGTAGTATCAGAGCCTATTTAGAAAATTAAAGTTTAGACTACTTTTGGAAAAACTATCATGGCTACTTTTGAAAACTGGAACACTCATGAAGGATACTCTATCACTACACCACCTTTATTCAATAACATCCCTTTCGATTTTTGGAAAACTCGTATGTCTATTTTTCTACAATCAATTGCTATCGTATGTGGATATTAGTACAAGAAGGTTACACTAGACCCACTAGACTTATTTATTACATTAGGGTTAAAATAACATTCACTGATTAGACACTAGAAGAAAAAGACTTATCACAGCTAAATGCAAAATATTAAAATAGAAGACTATGTGATTTTATCTATGCATTAAAATCAGAAGACTATGTGCGTGTTTTTACCTACAAATCTAAAAAAGAAATATGGGATAGATTTTGCATAACTTATGAAGGGGTAAATGAGGTTAAACAATCTAGATTAAACATTTTATTACATGAATATAAATTAGTTTGCATGAAACTGAATGAGTCAATTTTTTATATGTATACATGTTTTACTCAGATTGTTACTTCATTTCAAAAAAGGTTAATAAAATTCTATGTTATTTACCTAATGCTTATGATGCAAAGGTAACTGACATAATAGAGTCAAAAGATTTGAATATATATTTCATTGACAATCAGCTTGGATCATTAACTGTTTATGAGTAAGGAGTGACTCAAAGATAGATTGATGTAGGTAATAAGTAGAAAGAGAAGAATATTACTTTGAAAGTGGATGATTCTGAAAGTGTTCAATCAGTGCCCGAGGATGAAGAAGATATTACACTCATGACTACACAGTTCAAAAGTGTTCTTAGAAGAAAGCAATATAGATGTCAGCATTAGAACAAAGGAAAGTTCAATAAGAATGCAAAATTTTCTAATGAAGTCATTTGTTATGAATGCATAAAGCCTGGACATATAAAAAAAGATTGCCCAAATCTCTAAGCTAATCCTAGCAAGGAGAAAGTTAAGGAGAAAACTAATGTTAGAAAGGGTAAGAGAAGAATACAAAGAGCTTTCTTGGCTGACTTAGCTTCAGACTCCTCAGAAATAGAAGTGGAAGAGAAAGACACAAACTTGTACTTAATGGTAGATAAACTTGATCATTCAGATCAAGAGGAGGTATGTGACTTTTCTTATGATAAATTTTTTGAAGTTTATGAGAAAATTCATAATACATATAGGAAGCTTAAAAAATTACATGCAAATCCTAACCTTGAGCATTTGAATTTACAAAAAGAATATGAAAATCTTAGAAAAGATTATGCATCCATAGATACAACCACATGGCCTTGTTCGATGAATTTGATGATTTGAATAAGAAATAAGATTTATTGAAAATATCTTATACTGATCTTGAGAATGATTTTAAGGTGTTTATAGCTGAAGCTGATTAAATAGAACATGAGTTAAAAGTTGATAATTCAGTTTTAGAAAGTGCAAACTCATATCTTAAAGAAAAATTGAAAGCTTTTAGGGAAAATAAGATACCTCCCACACTTGAACAATTTTACAATCCTGATCAAAAGCATATAATTTTAAAATCTAGGAAAAGACATTATTACTCACGAAGATTGGTAAATCCTTTTCCTAGTGTTAAGTGTTTTTCATGTAGAATGATAGGACATATTTTCCACACTTGCATATGTTGACCTTGATTTTGCCCAAACCCGGGCCTAAAGAGTTGACTTGGTCAAATTGACCAAGCCAGACCTTATGGCCCTCCCCATTGGGTTCAGTGGGTCGAGTCGAGTCTGTCGAGCTCGAGCTTGGACCCTGGGTCAACCCGGTTGACCAAGTCAACCAGGTTGACCAATTTAGAACTTTTGAGCCCAAATCAATTCTAAAGCGATTCGAACCTACCCCATGGCTCAACCCATTGATTCCCTTGATTTTCTTGACTGGTTTGACCAAGTCAACCGTTGACTTGGTCAAACCAAGTCTTTAATAGGTTAAAATAACCTATTTAGAGCTCATTAAGCCTCCATTAATGGATTTTATTGCTCATGAGCGTTTTGAAATTCAAAATCCCGTGCAATCTATCTGATTTCCCTCCTAATAACCCTCTGATTAAATCCAAGTCGTCAATAATAGGGCTAGGAGGCTTAAATAGGATTTTTTTTTTGGTCTAATTAAGGACTTTTTTTTCATACTCCCTGGAGAGACGGTTTCAAGGTTGGAAATTTTGTGTGAGAGCTCCAGAGAGATCCCTGACTCTTCCCCACGTCGAACCCGACCGTCCAAGGCCGCCGCCGGCGAGAATCTCCGGCCACCCGAGCCTATTCCCTTTCTAGGACGAATCCCGTCCAAGCGAGGCCGTTTCGGAGCACGAGTTCAACAGGAGAATCATTCTTGGAGATTCAACGAATTCAACAAGGCCAAAATCTCTCAATTCCGTCCATCGGATCGAGGTAAAAGCTTAACCCTAGTCTAGAACACTTGCAGTCAAATAGCTTTTTATAAAGTGCGTTTTAGAACTTTAAATTTATCCCCCATGAATGCTCTTCGCTTCTAATTCCGTCCCTTAGATATAAATTTCGTTCGGTTTTGGTTCAACCAATCGAGAGATATTTTCAAAAAGAAGATTTAGGGTTTCGGTTGTCGTCAAGAGTTGATAGCCAGGCGTCCTTTTAATCTCGGACCGTGATCGCGCGATCAATACGGTCCGGATCAGGCCCCGATCCGCGGATCATGCCGCTGACCGCTGTTTGGTATCTGTCACTTCAGAGTCGACGGTTCCGCCACGCCACAGAGTAGCGTTATCCCGCCTGTCTGCTCAATCGTCGCGAATTCCGACGGCTCCGTGCGGACGACGTGTTTTTAATGCCCGCGGCACTGATTCCCGCGCGCGCGCAATTCATTGCCAATGATTTTTTTTTTTTTTTTTTTTTTTGGACATTTAAGTGCCATTTAAGGCAGACTCACACATGACACACACGCATAACATAGAACTCAAACCCTCGATCTCGTTAGTTGGAAGCTAAGCCTCTTAACCAATTAGGTCCAAGAGGAGTGTTGCCATTTGCGCTGGCGGCCGCATCATTGGCAATGATGCGCCGAGAAACCGCGGAAGACCAACCACGCCTGCCACGTGGGCCACCGAAGCCGCCAGCCATTTAAATAATTATTAATTAATTTAAAGCGTTTTTTTAAACCTATTTTTCTTCAAAAAATTCGCCAAAAAAAATCCGGTTTTTTGTCCGATTTTGACGTATAATATCTTCCGTTTTGTTCGTATTTTTATTTCTACTATTAAAAAAAAATTATTAAAATATATATGTATTTTTATTAATTAATAAAACAACAAAAGGTATTATTAAAAAATATTTTGTTATTTATATAAATTTTTTTTTACTGTATAATAATTTATATTTAGGATTTAAATTATTTCTTATTGTTTTTTTTTTTTTTTTGAACTTATTCAATTTGTCACTATTATTATTATTAATTATAGTGTTTCAGAAGGATATTTTTTATGATATGTATTATTTGAGTTGTGTAATTATTTTGATTTACTTGAGAAATTTAATATGAATTTAAG
Source organism: Dendrobium catenatum (assembly GCF_001605985.2). Classification (NCBI taxonomy): domain Eukaryota; kingdom Viridiplantae; phylum Streptophyta; class Magnoliopsida; order Asparagales; family Orchidaceae; genus Dendrobium; species Dendrobium catenatum. The sequence goes on from NW_021370495.1 coordinate 91,133, forward strand.
TTTTTTTTTTTTTTTAATTATTATCTCCTCTTTT
>NW_021370496.1:0-258 GCF_001605985.2 Dendrobium catenatum
TTCTTTGATTCACCCCTTGCTCGTAAGCAATGAGTGACCCAAGTAAGTTATCAATAGAATAGGTGTTCAAATCTTTAGATTCAGTGATTGCAGTGATTTTTGATTCATAAGATGAAGGCAAGCATCTCAAAATCTTGTTAACTTTTTCATAGTTCGAAAGTTCTTTTCCTAGTGCATGCGATGAAGTAACTATCTGAGTAAACCTAGTGTACATGTAAAAAATCGATTCATGAGGTTTAATACGAAAAAGTTCGTAGT
>NW_021370497.1:0-212 GCF_001605985.2 Dendrobium catenatum
AGTATTATTTTTAAATCATAAGTTTAGAATACTTTTTGATTAACGTAAATTGCTATATTTGGAAACTGAAACACACCTGAGGGTTACTCTATTACTAGACATCCACTATTTTACAATATACCTTTTAATTTCTGGAAAACACGCATGTTTACTTTCTTACAGTCACTTGATTATTATATGTGGATCTTAGTCCAGGAAGGATATACAAAACC
>NW_021370498.1:0-274 GCF_001605985.2 Dendrobium catenatum
CCAGGGACCATGATGGCCCGGGATGACGGAACCATGGGATCTTGATCGGGTCCATCATCCATTCCCCCACCATTAGCTTTAAGTGCAGGATGGTGAAATTTCTATTTTAAATGTCAAAACCTTCAAATTATCAAATCTGTCAATCTAAAAATCCAAAAACCCAATTCTTCAATTCCTAAATCCAAAATCTTCAAAATTTCCAATTCCTAAACCTATGCCGCTACTATATGCTAGATGCACGTATATTCTACGTATCTGATCGACGACTAGCCTT
>NW_021370499.1:0-204 GCF_001605985.2 Dendrobium catenatum
TAAAATATCATCAGCATAAAGAAGGTGGGAGACAGGATGTCCCCCACCACAAATTGGAACTCCCAACTCCTTGTAGTTCTGGTGAATATGTGCTGATAAGAGCTCCGAGCAAAGAATGAACAGATAGGGTGATAAAGGACACCCTTGTCTGAACCCACAATTAGCAGTAATCCCCTCCTTCAACTGCCCATTGATAAGGATTGT
>NW_021370500.1:0-294 GCF_001605985.2 Dendrobium catenatum
AATTTAAAAATATTAATTTTATATTATATATATTTTTTACACTACATTCTTTTTTTTAACCAATCAAACAGCACCTCGGCCGCTCATGCAGATGATTTTTATTTTTATCTACTCCTAAAATGTCAGCAGGCGAAGCTCAAGAAAAAAGTGTCACTGGCTTAAGCAGCAATAATATGTTTTTTTGATAATATTGTGCTTAATGTGTTTGATTTTAAGTCCACAAAGACGAGATGTTTCCTACGCTGCACATATGCGAGATGATAAAAAAGTCATGCATGAAACGTAATCATGATT
>NW_021370501.1:0-382 GCF_001605985.2 Dendrobium catenatum
TGTAATTAGCTTTATGAGGGAAAATTTAAATTAAAGGGCTGTTTAGGGATTTAAAATTAGTTCTTTTGTTTTAATTAGGAGTTAAGGTGTGAGTTAGGGTTTCATCTTGAGATTGGCTAAAATTTTGAGATCACCTCTTGTTTTTAGGCTCTAGGCTTTGCTAGAGAGTTTTGGGAGAGTTGTTCTTCCTCTCGAATTGAAGAACAATTGTATCTTTGATATTTTACTTCATCTTCTAGTGGAATACAAGTCTTGCATTGAGTTTTTGATGCTATCAAGAATTTCTGTACTTTTTATTTTATTTGAACAGTAGTATATTTTGTTTTCTTTTCTTTTTTAGCTATCTAATGATGGGAAAACATCCAATGATCATGGTAGGTAG
>NW_021370502.1:0-216 GCF_001605985.2 Dendrobium catenatum
TGATAAAGTCTTTGCGTGTAAGAATCTTGTTGCCCCCAATAGCCTTGATATGATTTGTATCCTTGAAGCAAAATTTCCTCTTGTAGCTTCTTCTGATCCTTGGTTCGATTCCTCTTATTGAGTTTTTCATAATGAAAACTTATGTTATAACGTTTGCTGTTCTGCTCCTGTAAGAATTCGGCTAAAATGGAATCCACTTTCTGTTACTTACAACCC
>NW_021370503.1:0-9323 GCF_001605985.2 Dendrobium catenatum
CCATAATATATGATTGGAGATATTTCGACGATCTATTACCCTCGGGCGAATGGATTGGCCGAGGGGCCTTCAAACAAAACCTTGGTGCCAAATTTGTCAAGAGAATTACCTGATTAACAAAACGCAGTGGATGAGCGGTTGGTGAAGCTCTGCGGGCTTATCGTAGCCACTTATAAACCCCGACCCCCAAGTCCACCCCGTTCAACTAGGTGTTATGGATTCTGAGGCGTTCACCTTTGAAATACAAATTCCTTCGCTTGAATTGCAGTTCATAATCAATTTACCAATGAACAAAATGCAAAACTACATTGGAAAACCGAAGGCCCTTGAAGAGCGACGTCTCCAAGTCAACAAAGTTTAGAGTTGTGATAAATCCCGTATGTTCAAGCCCATGATAAGTTAGTGCGACCCTAGGCCTTCCAAGCGGAGACTTGGTATTGTCCTTCGGAGGCATCTTGCCTATCGGAGCTGGAGGCAAATTTGAACCTACGATGAAGGACCCTTCGTTATAGAGACTGTCTATGAAGGAGGCTCGTAATCAGTTTAGTAGATTGTAAAGAACCACCCAATGCTACCTGTAATGGGCTTTTCTTAAGAAATAACTATGCTGATGTAGCCTCATTTTATCAATTAATAAAACTTCCTTTTCTTGATTTACAACTTGATTTTACCTTTTTTAAGTTTTTTTTTTATCCCTTTTCACCTTCTCCTTAAGGTTAGGTCCTTCCTTCCCTTAGGATTAGATTCGCTAGTGGTGGAGTACGCCCTTCGTGGCACCATCCTAGTTTGCCAGTTGAGGTCCTCCTATGTGGAGGCAAGTTATCCTCCCCCCACATTGACCATTCGCTAGTGGTGGAGTACGCCCTTCGTGGCAGCCATCCTAGTTTGCCCAGTTTGAGGTCTCTGTGTGGAGCAACGTTTCCTCCCCACATGACCATTCGCTAGTGTGGAGTACCCCTCTCGTGGACCCATCCTAGTTTGCCAGTTGAAGGTCCTCTTGTGGAGCAAGTTCCTCCCCAACATGACCAAATTCGCTAGTGGGGAGTACGCCCTTCTGGCACCGATCTAGTTTGCCGAGTTGAGGTCCTCCATGTGTGGAGCCAAGTTTCCTCCCCACCAATGACCATTCGCTAGTGGTGGAGTACGCCCGTCGTTGGCACCATCCTAGTTCCAGTTGGGTCCTCTGTGGAAGCAAGTTCCCCCCACATGACCATTCGGCTAGGGTGGAGTAGCGCCCTTCGTGGCACCACCCTAGTTTGCCAGTTAAATCTGCCTATTAGAGTAAGGTCTATCTATCAGCATCCTATAGGCCTTAAAAGTTGGGTGAAATTGCCCTCCCTTAGACCCAAAAGGTTAGTATTCCCTACCTTGGTTCAAAGTTATCCGTCTACTAGGAGTAAGGTCTTCTATCCAGCATCCTGTAGACCTAAGGTTGGGTGATGCCCTTCCTTAGACCCAAAGATTTAGGTATTCCCCTACTTTGTTTCCAGGATTTTTTGCCTATTTGGAGTAAAGTCTTCTACAGCATCCTATAGGCCTTAAGGGGGTTTGGGTGATTTCCTTCCTTTAGACCCCAAGGCTTAGGTTTCCCTACCTTGTTTTCTCCAGTTCCCTTGTCTACTAGGAGTAAGTCTTCTATCGAGCATCCTGTAGACCTAAGGTTGGGTGATGCCCTTCCCTTAGACCAAGATTTAGGGTATTCCCTACCTTGGTTTTACCAGTTTTCCTTATCCAATAGGTGTTAAGCCTTCCATTAGCATCCTATTAGGCTTGAGGTTGGGAGATGATCCCCTCACTCCCAAAAATTCTACTTCCATTCGGTCAACGCCCAATGTGTGCAGCAGAAATTCCTTCTACTACACGCATTGGGGGCTCCATTTGTTGACCTCATTTTTGTATGAAGTCACTAAGACCCATCCAAAAATCCAGATTTAATCCTAGACCCTAGGATCCACTCTAGACCTTAGGATCTTTTCCTAGAACTAGACCTTTAGGAGCTTTATTCTAGAGCCTAGGGTTCTTTAAATCCTAGATCTTTAAACTCTCCTAGATCTGTAGGATCACTCCAACTTTCAAATCAACTTCCACCTTTGATCAACCTCAATTTTTAAATCAATTCTACTATTTTGATCCCACTCCAATTTTCAATTGTGATTCCTACCTGTGATCAATTTGAATCTCAAACTCCATCCAATTCAAATCCAAATTAATTTCAAAAAAAATATTTCAAACATATCCAAAACTTGATCCAATCAATTTGACCAATCCAAATTTTACCTAGACTTGATCCTATCCTTAAATCTAGCCTTGACCCCATCCATCTATTAACAATCACAACATGATTGTAAATGGTTTGGATACTTCAATTTAATTTAATTTCAAACCTGAAATTCATTTCAGAATCCAGAAATCCTGACTCAAACCCTAAGTCTGCAAGGCCTTGTCCTAAAACCCGTTTTAAGATTTTTCAAACATTTCAAAACCCAGTCAAATGGCCTCTGATTCAGGGTCTGATCACTTGCCCAAAGGATAAGACATGTCTCTAGAGGCTACCCCTCCAACTTTGACTCATTCTGAGGTCTCTAACCCCAGAATTTGAATTAAAATTCAAAGGCTGCTAAAAACCTCAAATATTTACAAGCCTAGCCACTGAGGCCTGACCCCTTGAGATCTTGGCCTTTGGAACCCTACCAAGCCTCCAATCACTTCCAGACCCTTGATTTTAACCCATTGAGCAGTAAACTGCATTTTCAGACCCATCTTTGACTCTAGTTGACCAATGGGCAAAATTGACTAAAATACCCTTATGAGATTTCTAATGGCTATTTCAATTCAAATCAATTCAAACTCTTTGAAACCACTTCAATGAATTTCAAATATCAAAACTCAACTTTGTTGAACTTTCAAACCCAGACCTTGGGTCAACCTGTTGGCCAGAAGTCAAACCAAGTTTGGGACCCATGGGACCCATACACCCTCCCCTTTTCAAAAATTTGAATCTACTCCATTTCCAAGTCCTTTGAATGTATGGGATGAACCCTGGGTAACCAAGGAGACCCTTCTTGGTCATCCAAGCCTTGGGCTGTACTTGGGTTAGCCTTATGGCTTGACCCAAGTGAACCCAAGAGAGAACCTCCCTTGAGCCATCCTTTGATCTTAGATCAAATTGAATCCAAATCAAGGTGCCATGTGGTTCCCATTGACCAATACACCTTCCTTGACCAGCCAAATCTTGGGCTTCATTTGGTCAAGAGTTAGGCTAGCCCAAAGTAGCCTAATAGCACTTGGATTGGGGACCAACTCTCAACCTAAATCAATTGAACCTGGCCAACACCTCCCATAGGTGAGCCCTAGGTCCAATACACATCCTCCAGCCAGCCCATGCCTTGAGCTAGCTTGGGTTCAATAGGTTAGGCTAACCCAAAGAGCCAAAAACATTGACCCGAGCCAACCTTTGACACAGATCAAATTGACCCAATTGCCACTTGCATGGGTGCACCAGACCCAGGACCCACTCCCACTTCAAAGCCCAGGGTCTGGCCTGACCTGGTTGAAGCTCAAATTGACCGAACCGAGCAGCTTGGATCAACCCGAGCCATCTTTTAATCCGATCGAATTTCGACCCGATTGCCACTTGCATTGGGTTGCACCAGACCCAGACCTGCCTCCATAACCAAAACCCAGGCTGGTCTGACCTGAATCGAGCTCAATCCGACTTAAACCAAGCAGGTTCGAGCCCAACCAAGCCACCGGATCAATCCCAGCTTCCCCAGGCCAATTACTCCACAATGGCTCCAACATGTCCCCATGGCCTTTCCCTGGTCAATCCGACCCCAGACCATGGCCGGCGGCGTCGGAACCCCAATGGAGAGCAAGCTCCGGTGTCCCCCCAGACCCCCGAAAGCCTTCCAAAAGGCTGTGGCTCGCCGGTCTTGGAGGCTCACGAGCTCTCTGGAATGGTGCCCCTCCACTTGGCATCAATCCGCCACCTCCTCCACTTGTCAATCCTTTGGCCGTGCCGAGCTCGCGGGAGGAGGCTGAATAGGTGGTCCTCCCCAAGGCTCGCCAAACGATCCCAGAGTTCGTCGAACGTTCCCCAGAGCTTCCTGATCTCCCCAGCACTTCCCGAGCTCCCAGACCGTCCCTTCCATCGCTTCGAGCGAACTCGGCGAAAGGCTTCAGGCGCCCTCTCGAAGTCATACCTGCCAGCCGGTTCTTCCATCGCGGCCTCTGAAGGAAAACCTGCTCGCCTTCGTCTCCTGAAGCTTCCAGATAGCAGAGCTCATTCGTTGAGACTTTTCTCGGTAATCCTTCAATTTCCCGAGTCCCTAGGCTAGTAGTCCGGTCAAGTGTGAAGAAAAACCTTCACCCCAACGGGATTTTCCACCGTGATTGAAGTTCCACCCCCCTTGGATCCTCCCGTGAAATTTTGTTCGAAGTTCGCCCGGCGGGATCAAATCGGATCCGCCGGAGAAGGTTCACCGCCTCGGTAAGAGCGGAGGTTGAAGACGAAATCTCAAGCCATTGATTCCGACAACGGCTGCGGATTAAATCCCGTGGTTCCGGAGCGCCTTGAAATTTTCCTAGCGTCCGATCCCGCATCCGACGGCTACGATTAAATCCGACTGTTACCCATTCAGCGCCAATGATTTGCCCAGCAATCGGACACGCCGCGTGTAAAAGCGCGGGCTGACGTTGTAATGCTTGGGATTAATTAAATCCAAGAAAATCAAGAACTTCAAAAATCCATATTCTCCTGCACACTTGACCAAATTAGGTGTTTTTAGGGCTCATTGGAAAGGTCTCAGGGAGATCTTCAAAAGCCTATGTTCCAGCCCCTAATTGCATGTATGTTAAGCTTAATTTCTTAATGGTATATGTTTCCAATTTATGCCAATTACTGTTTTGTAGTTAAAGTTTACAGGGCATGAAATTTGGGAGAATTGAATTTGGCATGTCTTGAACCATGTCCAAATTTTGTCCTCCCCTGTTTTAAAAGTCTAAGGGCACTTTCCGCCCAATTTTGAGTTTAAGGGTCATGGGTTGACCCTTAAATTCAAATTGGATTTAAGCCTATCCACATGAGAATTAGGATGTTTTTTGGGTTATTATGCTAGGAATATTGGGAGTTTAGGGCCACTGACTTTGCCCCAATCCAACCTAGGGATAGCTCCCTAGGATTTTTTGAAGGTGACTTAGAGCTCACCTAGGTGGGCTAGTTAGCACCTTAGAGTATTTTCAATTGAGGCCCAAATTGGTGTGTCAGGCCTTGGGATCATGTGACCCATTGGTCCAAATTTCAATCAGATTTGGAGTTTCATTTGGTCACCAATTAGGACCATAAGCTTGCCCTTGCTAGAATTGCCCCCTAGCCTTAATTAAAATCCTAATAAATCCCTTGTAAATCCAAAATTCAAGTTAATACTTCATTATTAACAGTGGTTGAAACCTAACCCATGAGTATTAAAGCTCCTTATTGACAGCAATTCTGTAATTTAATTTAATTTTAGCTAAAAAACCCACTTTTAATTAATATAATTTAAATTAATAATAATTAAAAATTCTAAAAATTACCCCAAACAAACTTGGGAAATATCTACTTAGGTCATCTTGACCTTTGGAGGTTGTTCCAAGCAGTTGCGGAACTTATTTGAAGCAAAATCATAAGAAGGGCCATTAATTAAACATTTCCAAAATTTCATTTAAATACCCAAAACTTCAATAATTCATAAACTAAATTCAAATAAAATTCCAATGATTAAACTCACTTGCCATTAAAACTCATATAATGTCTAATATTTGTAAAAAATGTTAAAAGATCCCAGAAAAATCATTAATTTTTCAAAAAGTCAACATTTTTTGGTCAACTCTAGGTTCAAAAAAATCGGGATTAAAACTTCTAAAAATCATAAACTTTTGATAGAAAACTCCCAAATTGAATGTACCAACTGTTTCTAACAATCATAATTAGGTCTGAGTATTATTAAAAATCTGAAATTCTTAAGATTTAACTCTGAATTTTAAAAGTCAAGTTTGACCCCTTAGTTAGCCTATCTGGATAACTTCAAAAATTCATTAACCCTTTCAAATTCCAGAATTTTGCTATAATTAGGATAATAAAATTCTCAACCAACCCATTAAAAATCATTAACCAATTCCCTTTAAGTATTAAATCCACTTTTTAATTCCAACCAACTTAAAATAACTTAATCAAACCCCGTATTGCTACTGGCGTAACCCAAGGCCTACGGGCTATTAGCTAGCCCCAATGAGGTGAAATAAACTTCACGGGCCATCGGATGTGAAGTGTGAAACAAGGTAGTATCAATTAACTTTTAAAATAGTTGTGAATTAAAATTCTAATTCATTAATAATTTAAATTTTAATCAAATCCCCTTCTAAGCCTTAACGAATCCAAACTTTTAGACAACGTTCGATTTAATAACCTACTTTAGGATCTATCCCAGCCACATGACCGTTCTCACACACTTTAATGATGTTGCTAGGACAACCCAACTCTAGATCTAGGATAGGCCGGTGTTTACTTTATTGCTTGTGCCGGGTTTTTTGTAGTTTCACTGATGTTGTGATGAAAATTGCTTTTGTTTGTGTCTGCTTTACTTTTTCGTGTACTCTGTGGATGATATGTGTTGGCGACTAGATTTCTTACGTTTAGTACGATCCTGGATGTTTGACACAGTTTTCTGCAGGTGGCCACGCTCATGCAGGCAAATATAAAAAAGGCGGGCAAATTAAAAAATGCATAAATATTGTAAACTCGTTTGCACAGGTGCTTCAGCTGCTAAAGCCCCCAAATCATAAAAAGAGCGTGGCCAGTGTGTTTACTTTCTTTTCTGCTCATATACAACTGCTTGGGAAGAACTGCTTTTTATAATATTTAATTTCTTAGGATAACCCTGCAGGTGAGTCTAGATTTTTTATTTTGAATCCAATGTAATTTGTGTAAGTTGTCAAGTGTTGTGAAAGTTGATCTTTTGAGTGGGATACATAGATCCAAAGCTTGGATTCCAAAGAGGAAAGATTACCCCTTTAGGGAACCACTCCTTTTCCAATTTGGAAATCCAAATTTGGATCATACCTCTTTCCTTACCAAAGACGGGAAAGAAGTGGAAACTTCCCCCTAGAGGGAAGTGCCCTCTTGTCCATTTGGGTAATCCACCACCGGAAGATTCCAAGAAGATTGAAGAAAAAGGAGTCAAAGAAGAATGAAATTGAAGATTTTGAAGATTTGAAGATTGAGAGTATCCACTCAAAATAACTTGCTCGTTACTTAGGTTTAAATCCGGGTTGTTGTCAGTGTGGCCCGCCACTTTACTTCTGCAATATTCTGGTTTTGTAAGTAAGCAATGCCAATTCTGCCTATGGACATTTATTAATAATTTATAATTTGATTGTGATGATTGATTGCCTCTAGATTACTTGTTTTTTACTAGTTTTTGGCGATTGCATGCCGCTCTTTGTTTTCGCCTGGGATTACGTGAGGCTCTGAGGGTGAAATTTTTTTCTACTCATAATTATAAAAGTCTAAAAATTTTAGTGAGTCTAAAATAACATAGAAAGATAACGAATCTATGGGAATTAGCCGGGGATCGACCCCAGGGTCGCATTGCATATTTCTGGCACTTTCTTCTTTCCTTGTTTTAGACCCTTCCCCGCCTCTTGCGGGTAGAGTCCGGAAGTCTGAACCTGATGAGGAACGAGGTGCGGACCTGGGAAGTCCAAGTCTTCTAAAAAAATTATTTTATAAGCCTGTTTTTAAAAATTTTCAAGCATATTTGATTTGAGGTGTTAAACCAGCATGCATTCATTAGATACAAATATAAAGAGTCAAAATTTTAATTTTCATAGTCCTTTAGAAATCTTACAACCCAACAATGTCTCAAAGGGCGCCAAATTAGGAGAGTCTCTAAATGTCGGCCCCCGCCTCCCCCAAAACTAATGTACAACGTCCCTTACCACTTCTTTCATAAAGGACCGGAACTGCATTCTTCTTTTTAATTCAATTAGTGGTTAGCTGGCTCCCCAATCAGGCCGGGTAAGTCCAAGAACCTTGCACTGCATTAGTTGGATCGGACGACTGTGATTCCAGCGTCCAGAATAGATTTTAGGATCCGGGGCAGAATCTTGTATAAAGAACCCCAAACTTCGGAATCTAATCCCCCAAATTTCTAATAAAAATGCTCAACTCTAATTAAATATCCATTTCAGTCCAACATAAAGCCCAACACTTAGATTAAGTTGAGACACTCCGGATGTTCTGGAATCTCCAAAGTGTCTCCTACCTCTCAATCTTTTAACGCTGTTAATAACTGCTCAATTTTGATCCCAATTCCCTTTTTGATTTTCCAATAAATTCTATCATACTTTGATTATCACTTTCCTAAAAACTCTAAACAAAAAATTCTGCCCATATTTTAATCGCAGAGTTTTCGTGAGGAGATTTACTCCCTACGATGTAATTAACTACGGAGGGCTTGCGCTGTAGGAGATTTTGGAACCCCACACACAACCTGATTTCAAAGAAAAACGTCAATTTCTAAACTTTCATTAGATTTCTTGGGAAAAGTTAAATAATGTCATCGATGGTTGCATATAGGAGGATTATCGTTGAATGGTTCTCATTCCCTTTTGGGGAGATTACACCTTTCTTCGATAAGGCTCTGGATGTGAATGCGAATGATCATTGTTCTTGAATATTGTAATTGGTACTCAGTTGAACTATACTTTGTCCCCTTGGGCCATATAAAGTATCTTCTTTAGAACCCGATCATAGTATTCAAGATGAGTTTACATAATTCTTAAGTTCTGAACAACCGTTTTGAAAGTTTATTTTGAATCCTTCGGGGTGATATACTCTTTCTGAAACGACGGTTGATTCGACCTTAGAATTTGGAACTTAACCTTAATCTTAAAATCCCCAAAGAAAACTAAAATTTTTCAAAACCTGTTTTCCAAAATTCCACCAACAGTTTATCATGCCTATTGGGGGTCCATTTGTTGACCTCATTTTTCGAGATCAATTCCCCAGAAATCGACTCTAGTACCTAGATTTTTCGTAGCCTAGTGTAGATGTCGCACCCACAGGATTTTCCTTAGGTGGACACCCACTGACGTAGTATTGACTCAACCCTTTTTTGTTCAAACAAAATCAAAATCAATTCGATCTAGATTTAATTCATCTCCAAACTAAAATCAATTCAACTCATATAAAATCGACACTTTTAAACCTAAAATTTGTTGTATCAATCAAATTCGACTCGAATCGAGTTTGATTTAAATAATCTCGATTAGCCATGATTGCC
>NW_021370504.1:0-210 GCF_001605985.2 Dendrobium catenatum
AGTTTTCCTTGAACAACCTGTACCGATCGTCCCAGACAATCCAACTTCGTCCTGGACGAACCTGGAGCAAAACTGACATTACAATCTCCCCAACTTCAAAATAAATGTCGTCCTCGACATTATCCAATCCAAACTCAGTCAGAACAAGTACGGGTACGACTGTCTCATGTCCAACTCTTTCTCCCAAGTCGCTAACCGTGCAGTACGGTG
>NW_021370505.1:0-794 GCF_001605985.2 Dendrobium catenatum
TCGTTGCTTTTCATCAATGCATCCTGAACACAAATTAGCTAATTTTAGACTTCCACACAAATTTCCGGAATTTTTAAACTGAGAGTATTCTCCTCAAAATGAGCATCATCACCGTCAATAGCCTTATATCCCAGCTATTTACTGTTAGCTTTATGAATCCTCCATTCATTATATTGGGTGTTGCAAGAGGCTAGTAATTTTCTAAGGTGTACAAATCTTCTTCCTATTCTTTCAACATTGATTATATTACCGTATTGTATTAAAGCACCTTTGTTGCATGTTGTTACTAATTGTCTATAGTCTGCTATCTTCAATAGGTACCCCTAAGTCATCTAACAATCTTACTAAAGCACACTCAACTTGGTTGTTAGTCTATGTTTGTCTGATGCTCAAATCTATAAAACAAATCTAATTACAATTTTATAAAATTTAGTTCAAGCCTCGGTGATATTTTCATAATAAATAATCCTCAAGCTCTTCTTTATTTTAACCACCCAACTTTCAACTGAAAATTAAGTTCATGTTTATAGCTTCATTTCTTCATAAACACATACAAGAACAAGATACCAACTATATTATGCAGAATCATCATGTGATCATACAATATTACAAATTCATAATTATCCATTTCATCCAATAAAATTGAATATCATGCACGCAATTTTAATTTTAGTGACATAGAACTCTTTCAAAAATCTTCTAATTGATCTAAACACTCACATCAGAAGTTATCCCATCTATCAAAACTATCACTATAAATATCATTCACCAAGCTACCTCATACCTACCATCTC
>NW_021370506.1:0-283 GCF_001605985.2 Dendrobium catenatum
TATCATATTTGTTGGGGGGCATTTGTTGACTGTAACCATTCATCCCCACCGACATACCCAAACGACACAGCCGCTCAGTTGCCGACTTACCCACCGCCTCATTCACGACATAAAAAATAACGCTCTCCCATTTGAAGGGTTACACTCATACGCTCAGAGAAACGAAAGGAATCGCAAGAAGAAAAGGAAGACTTACCTCTTCACCCGATTCCATCCAAACCCGACGCCACCTCTGCTCCCGCCGAAGATCACCGGCCTCCATCGACTCCAAGGGTCGAACCCG
>NW_021370507.1:0-220 GCF_001605985.2 Dendrobium catenatum
GGTATGCTGTAGATCATGCACCTTAGGTCTCCACACCTAATGTGTACTATGGTGTATCATGCAAGTGTGTGAGATGTGTCCTAGCATGCCACATGAAAAACATCTAACTCCAGGAAAGGGATTTCTTAATTGGTTTGAGTTATAATGCCTCTTCCTAGGTGTTGGCATTTGATCACAAGTACATGTCATCCTAGTTTTCTTACATGCTTCTAATTCATTT
>NW_021370508.1:0-1041 GCF_001605985.2 Dendrobium catenatum
CAACTTAAACTTTTTTTTTTTTTTTTACTTTTTAAGGTTCAAATTTCAACCACATTTTCAAAATTGCTTATTAAAAAAAAAAAACTTTTTAAATGCAAAGATTTAAAGAAAGCATTGAAAAGCTCTAATGTGAACACACATTATTTTTTTACTAATTACTTTTCTTATAAAAAAAATTGTCAAAAACCTGTTCTAACCAAAGCCTTAGTGTTTACTGTTTAGTCCCCCCTCCTCAAATATAACATCCATTTATATAACAAATGATCTCTTAATGACAACTCCTATACCACATATCTCTTTTAACTTATATAACATAATCTATTTTATACCGTTTATTTCTACTATATTATAACAATAGCTTTCTCAATTATGAGAAATTTCATTATTTGTAATAAATGACAAATATTAGTTATTTATTTTAATTAGGTCAAACGTGGTAGATTTTCTTCATATAAAAACTATAGTCTTTACTTAAATATTTTATCCCTATTATTATGAATCACTTAACATGCAATAGCTATATCAAATTTATAATTATTTTTTTTTTGGGGGATTTATATACATACCATTTTATTTCACGCTATTTATACATCTAATGCCTAAAATTTTAATATTACATTAATAACGTTCATATAAAATTTTAATATCAAATATATCACTCTTATATTTCATTCTTACCACCCATACCACTTTATAAACTTTAATATTTCATTCTATACACCCGTATTTATTTTATAGGTGGTAGACATGTAATATTAAAATTTTAAATATTAGATATATAAATAGCATTAAATAAAGTGGTATGTATGTAAAACCCCCTTTAATGTTTTATACCCCTTCAAATCATCCCAATCATAACATTATTTTATTCCACACTGTGTTTTTAACAACTTAAGGTAATAATCTTATCCTAATTTTACCGAACAATAAACCTCTTCACAGTTAACGCCCCGCCAAGCTGGCGACCCGGCGGCAGACACCGAGTATGCGCAGAGCAATGGCGGCCATCGGTCTCTTCGCCGCCTTACGAAATCGTATTCT
>NW_021370509.1:0-267 GCF_001605985.2 Dendrobium catenatum
CACAGTTTTTAAAATATTTTTTACTAAGAAGTTATTTTCTATAACAATTTATAAATCAATTAAAAAGCTATTCCAAATGAATTGCTTTTTTCTTGTTTTTCAAAACAACTTTTAATACAAAAATTTTTTAGACTAGAAAATTTTTGTAATAAAAAGATGCTTTAGAAAATAATAAGAAAGCTGTTCCAAATAAAAACTCTATATAAATAATTAATTGTTAGGATGAGAGTTGATATGTCCTCAAAAATTTATCTTGATCGGGCACGA
>NW_021370510.1:0-242 GCF_001605985.2 Dendrobium catenatum
CAAGCCTAAATCACCTAAATCTAGGAACAAAGACCAAAAGAAACAAAAAGAAAAAAGAAAAATCAAACAACTACACAGTACAAGTTTGTTGGGTGGAAGAGATAAAAATAAAATACACAAAAGTAAAATAAAAATATTAAAATTTAAAAATAGAAAAAATATAATACAAAGTAAAATTTTCTTGATTAAAAAAAATTAACTTTTAACATTTTATTTTAAAGTTTTTAGGAGAGCGGGCGTCG
>NW_021370511.1:0-338 GCF_001605985.2 Dendrobium catenatum
TTCACTGATGCCAAAGTTGCTTTGTTGTGCTCCGCATTACATTTCGAAATGCCACACCTTTTTGTTGTGAAAATGCAAATTAGTTAAATGAATGGAAGCAGTTCTTTCCCCATGAAATAAAGATGTTGTGTGTTTAATATACTTTTTATATCTGATCAAATTGCTGCAATAACTACAAACCCTTTGCATATTATTGTCTTCCTTTTGGTTTTTTACTTGACAACAAATCTTCTCTACAAACCCTTTGCATATACTTTTTATATCTGTTTTTTACTTGGTAAGCACAGATGGAACTAGTTTTTGTTAGCCACTTACACGTGGCAGGCCTTGATAGGCCT
>NW_021370512.1:0-980 GCF_001605985.2 Dendrobium catenatum
TCCTCATATCATTACAGGCATATGCGCCGGGTGATTATGTTGAGTGCTTTTTCTTTATCCTACTACAGGCATATGCGCCGGGTAGGGACTCTGCTACAGGAACATACACCGAGCAGAGGTGACTCTTTCCTCTCCACATCATTACTGGCATATGCGCCAGATGACTGTGTTGAGTGTTCTTCTGTTACACTTCTTTTGGCATATGCACCAAATAGAGACCCTGCTGCAGGCACATACACCGGGCAGAGGTTTTCTTTCTCTTTTGTCCTACTGCAGGCATATGCGCCGAGTGGACATTGACTTACTTGGTAGAGAGAGCCTGACAGGGCACCTGGCAGGAACTCCTCACCACCCTTTTCCCTGAATGTCTTGTTCCGATTAGCCAGACACCAGGCTTTGTGATTCTTTTGTTTGCTGACCCGATTTTGTCAGGCAGATACTGAGTCACCCCAATCCACTGTCCTGAAATAGGCAGGAGGATATGAGACCCTTTCACCTTCTATTCTGCTGATTCGATATAGTCAGACAGATAGTTGTTATGCTTTTGCTACCTTATTTGTGGTTCTTCTCTTGGCTCTACCCTTGCTACGGGGTAAGGCCAGAGGAGAATCCCTTTACCTTTTTCACCCTTGAGGTGATCTTTACCTTTGATTCTCGTTTCTGCTCTGCCCTCGCTATAGGGCAAGGCTATAAGAGAATCCCTTTACCTCATTTTCACCTTTTTTTAGGTGATCTTTACCGTTGGTTCCATCTTTGGCTCTACCCTTTTCAAAGGGTAAGGCCAGGAGAAGACCACACTACTTGTTCACCATTTTGGTGACACCTTGCCCGTGCACTGCTGCTCTTCCCTCTCTCTAGGCTCTACCCCCGTTACAGGGTAAGGCCAGGAGAAGGCCGCTTTACTTTTCTTCCATCTTTTGGATACCCATGTTTTCACTCTACCTTCTGTGGCATAGTCGGTCAACGCCAACACGAGCGGT
>NW_021370513.1:0-254 GCF_001605985.2 Dendrobium catenatum
TTTTCCATGTAAAAAATATTGTGTTCTCTGTGTGTGAGCTGAATATCCGTACAATGCTAAGACATAAGATTATAACTTTATCGCCGCGTATATTCTAGCCCGCAAAATACACATTTGTTAAAAAATTCTAAACCTTATTTCTCATTCATAATAAACCATTTATAGAGAAATGTCACACATAGTATTTATAAGTGCAAAACTAATGATATGTAAATACTGGAGAAATACATACCGTACATAAATTATACATATAC
>NW_021370514.1:0-321 GCF_001605985.2 Dendrobium catenatum
ACCTGATTTATCACTAATTCATTAAGAATTTAATGGAAACAAAAAATATAACATAAAATTTTTTAATCCTCTTTGAGATTTAGGTTTTGTTTGGAACGGTTTTATTATTGTTTTCTAAAGCAGTTTTTCATTATAAAATTTACTAAATTTAAACTATAAAGCTACTTTAGAAAGCGTAAAAAAACTGTCCCAAATGAAGCCTTTCATATGATATTGTTAGAAATGAAGATAGTATATGCAAGATTTGAATGTTGCATATGCATTTTCTTCTTCACATATATAGACATGTATATACAAGCACCTGATCATCAAGATGAACGC
>NW_021370515.1:0-234 GCF_001605985.2 Dendrobium catenatum
AGGGAAAAACCAAGAGGAGGGAAAATTTAAAAACTTTGCTAAAATAGATTTTATAATTTAGGAAAGAATTTGAATTTTAAATTTGGGGAAATTTGAATTCAAAGACCAACTAAATTATGGCAATTCAAAATTAGGAATTATCCAAATTAGGCAATAGGGAATGGGAAAGGGTGTGGCCGGTGGTTTGAATGGGGCGGGTAAGGGGCCGGCGGCAAGGTGGAGATGGAGACGACG
>NW_021370516.1:0-1684 GCF_001605985.2 Dendrobium catenatum
GAATTTACGGTCAATCGTTGTCTGTTTTACTGCTTCTCGTTTGTGTTTTGACATGATCTTTGCAATATTTAACATTTATAATCTTAGCCCACAAGCTATTGTTAGCTCTAAGAGAAAACCATAATTTATGAGAGAAAACATGAACATTATCCAGAATATTTTTGCAACCTAATGCCCCTTAATTTAAAACCCAGAAATATTACTCCAGGAAGCCCAATTAATAAAATAATGATTATTTTTTTATCCCCAGAAAAATTTATTGAGCATTCTCTGGATTCATAGACAAGTAGTGGAGGAAGATTGCAAAGAATGGAAAATAAAAATAGGAATCGAATTTAAAACACTATTAATTAGAACCAACTTATAACCAAAAGAAAGGAAATTAGAAGGTCAGCAGAGGAGTTTACTTTTAAACATCGTAAAAATATTTTTAAAATGTTGATTTTTTTTTCTCCCCTTAAAAAGTGGGGTGCCCAAATATTTAATAGGAAGCATGGCAGAGTTAAAACCACAAGTCCTTTTGATAACACTAATACTACAATGATTCACCTACTTACCAGAAATGAAAGTACTCTTATCCTTGTTAATGGACAACCCACTCATATTTTGGAACTGAGATAAAAATTGCACTAACATTTTAACAATATTAATGGAAGCATTCAAAAAAGATATAAAGTTATCCAAAAAAATTAGATGAGAAATAGGTATGCCATTAACAGTACAAAAATAAAGAGTAGGATACCTTTTATAAAGCTCCTCAAGGACTCTGGAAGGATATTCCACAGTAATAATAAAATAAGAAGCCGATAAGGGATCTTCTTGTCTTAGCCCACGAGCAGATTTAAAAAAATCATGATTTCTTCCATTAATGATTAGAGAAAAGTAACAATTTTCAAAACTATTCTTAAAAAGCATGATGAAACATTGACTAAATCCAAAAAGAGACATCACATTTTAAAAAAAATTCCAGTTCAAATTATCATAAGCTTTAGTAATATCCAGTTTAAAAATGAGAATCCTCCTAGTCTCCTTTGCATTGACATAATGAAAAATCTCTTGAGCCAAGAGAATATTATCAAAAATGCTTCTACCTTTGACAAACCCCGCTCGATTTTAAGAGATGATTCTAGGTAAAAGGTTCATTAATCTAGAAGCAATTATTTTAGAGCAAATTTATTAAAGAATGTACAAATACTAATATGTCTAAAATTATTCTAGTTGATGGTAGAATCTTTTATTAGGAATTAACACAATATTAGTATAAGAGAAAAACTTAGGAAAAGAATTTCCAACAAAAAAAGTCTTTCAGAACTCCATCACATCTAACCTAACAAAATCCCAAGTTTTCACAAAAAATTTAGTATTGAAGCCATCAGGACTAGCAATAGAGTCCCCATTAATGTCATTAACAGTCTTCCAAATTTCATCCTCCGTATGAGATTGAGAAAGCATAAGATTATCTTCCTCACCATTAACGCAAGGAATCACATTGGGATTCGTAATGGGGTAGTATAACTATTGTTATTAAAAACCTCTCTAAAATGCTCCACCCCAGATTTAACAATTAAATCGTCCATATCATAAACACGCCCATGTTTTGAATAGCTTTGCTGATATAACTCTTAATTCTATTCTTATTGGCCAAATCATGAAAAAATTGGTATTCTTATCCCCCTCCATAACT
>NW_021370517.1:0-251 GCF_001605985.2 Dendrobium catenatum
ACGCCTGTTCCATGTCCACCTTCATAGCAAAAAAACCTTGTGCAGCCTTGGACACCTTAAACTTATGCATCAATTCTTGGCCTAATAAGCAGTGTGTCGTAATTGAACGGCCAGGAACAAAGGCGGCTTGTTCTTCAGAGACAATATGTGGCAAAACCCCTTTAAGTCTATTCACAAGAACTTTCGCCACAATTTTGTAAATCGTTTGACACAGACTGATGGGTCTAAACTTGGATGGGTGGTCCGGATTC
>NW_021370518.1:0-219 GCF_001605985.2 Dendrobium catenatum
CCAAAGTCTCTTCTTAGTTCTATACTTGAGAAGAACGAAAATAGCAAGTCCACTACACCGAAGAGCCTAAAAAGTGTTCTTTCCAAATTAACAGTCATTGACTCCAAAGTCTTGTCCCCGGTGAATGAGAAAGGGGGAGTCAACATCAAGACACCACGCCACCGGATATGTAACACTCATATAAGCAGACAGAAGGCGTCTACAATCTATAACGCAACG
>NW_021370519.1:0-402 GCF_001605985.2 Dendrobium catenatum
ACTTTTAGAGGCATTTAAGTGACCCGTAAGCTGTCCGAAGCTGCTGTCCAGTGAAACAAACCTACCCATAACTTTTAGACAACTTTCTTCCTTGTTGTAGGTTGCTGTCCCCAACCGCCCAGCAATTTATAAGAGTCGTAGGAACGTTCTACCTTAGTGTCTAGGTGCTGCCCACTATCCCTTTACCTACCCCAGTGACCCATAAACTTTCCTCATGGATCCGCAGCATCTCCAAGCTACCTTAGATCTTATTTTAGGGCAACTGGGTACCGTTACTCAACAAATTCGCAACACCCAAACCGATCTAGCTGACTTTAGGCGCCACACGAGTGACCGATTAGATAATATCGAGCGTAATGGGAATTCTGCAATTTATACGCCTTCAAGACCTCACTCACCTTA
>NW_021370520.1:0-1156 GCF_001605985.2 Dendrobium catenatum
CCTATGCTTTTTATCGTCATGATTTTCCTCACATGATTTTGCTGGGAATGAGCTTATAATCTAATAATCTTTTTTTTTTCAGGACTTTGATGATGTAGTAGAATTATGCCACTTTCATTATTTTTCAATATGAAACTTGCTTCTTATATTACTGAATTATCATTAAATCATGCTTGAATTCAAAGCTTGTCAATGTTTATGGATCTGGATATGCTTTTCACTAATTATTTTCTCAAACCTAAATGCCTAGTTGCATGATTATCGGGATACTTGTAATGGTCTATATAATGGTAAGCATTATCGTTTGAGGATTGGATTGTGGTTTGAGAATGTTAATTTCTTTAATTTTTTTTTGATCTCAAAAATGAAAAGCTAAAGGCCATCATATAAAGAATATTAATCTTTTTGTTTTATTATGATTATAAGTGGGAATAAAAATACTTTAAGTGAATGTCAATTAGTATGTAGCTTGTATTTAGATTGTCAAATCATTCTTGATATTGTGTGTGGTAGTTTTAAATATTATTATTGACTCTAAAAATTCATTCCCCAACCTCTCCATACTCCTTTTTATAAATAGAAAAAGCTTTAACAAGATTGATCTTCCATGTTAAATTTTTAGAAGTCATATTTGAATCCTTGCTACATGCCCACAACATGTCCTCATTTAATATAAGACAGTACCTAGAGATTTCATTGTCATTTTGAGAGGATATTATGATATGAGGTATAGTTTCTCATAGGTGCAAAGCCTTTATACTTAATTACCTTCCTCAATATTGAGAGAGAACTTTCAATTAAGGCTAGTTATTATTTAGGCAGTAGGTACCATGCATATAGTGCAAAACTTCAAGTTTTGTAAACTGAAGTTTTAGGATGGTTAGGGTTTTTAAATTTATCACCTTACACTTAAATTTACTGATAAGGGAAATGTGATGAGTCTGATAAAGATCTCATTACTTCCATCATCTAAAGCTATCGCGCCCCTAGTCTACTTAGTTAGAGGAGATAGCAACCAAACTAAACTGAATGATCCTTAGTGGTAACCATAGGTTGTTTCGTCCAATGGTTCCTTATAAACTTGAGGTGGGTGTTTGTTGTAAGGGGTTACATTTAAGTCAACCTTACATGATAAAAATGAGCTCTATGAGTCCGT
>NW_021370521.1:0-443 GCF_001605985.2 Dendrobium catenatum
GCCTTTGATACTTTCAGTACATTAAGAATAAGGCTTAGTGTGATTGATTTGAATGCTTAAATAAAATGTTTTTGCAATATTAATATTTGTTTTTTAATTAAATGTTTTTGTGTTCTTTATGAGTTTTTGATTTTGTATGTGTGATTTTTCTTTTAGAGTTTGTGTTTCTTCATTGTTTTGTGTTTTTACTGTGTTTTGTGTCTTTATTTTGCATTTTTTTGTGACAATCATCCGGTACGAAAGTTTTTCGTACGGGATGATGTGTGTATTGTGTTAAGCTGTCGGATTTTAAACTGTTTTGCATGCTGTGTTCAGTGTTTTTTGGTCACTTCGTCTGTGCGATCGTCACGATTGTCCGGGACGAAATGTTTTTTAAACGACGGGACAAATGACTAAAGCGATTGAATGGATAAGATAGTTTTTAATAAGAACTTCGTACGTAC
>NW_021370522.1:0-585 GCF_001605985.2 Dendrobium catenatum
CTGAGGTGATCACCCTTCGATACTAGTCGTCTTTAATATCCTTTTCCTCTTTCTTCCCCGTAGTTTCTGTTTCCTCGCATCTAATATTAGGAGCAGGGCTAGGGTTTCACTCTCACTTCCTCTTCGCTTCACTTGGGAGGTTTAAGCGTGATAGCAAGGTCTCTTGTTTCCTCGGATCGACTCTACTGTAAATGAATGATCTTTGGCATGCCTTTAGGTTTTGGCTCCCTGGAAACAAAACTGAAGCCTATATTCTTCATCTTAATTCCGGGTTTCGTAATATATAAAATCAAGATTTCTTTGGCATGTTTAAGCTGCATTTTCAATTATTTGAGGTATGCATTCAGCAGAATGATCTTATCATTTCTTGGCAGTTGATTTGATCCATCTGTTATTTTTTCTTCTCCTTCTATTTAAAATGAAATGTGTGCGAGTTCTGCTAGAATCACTTTATCTGCATATTGCTTGTGGGAACTTATCAAATTTGCAGCTTACACTTTTGAAGGTGGCATGATTTAGTTTCTTGATGTTATTTTATTTCTTTGCTCATGTGAATTTAGGTTATTAAGAGTGTTTACATATTGG
>NW_021370523.1:0-232 GCF_001605985.2 Dendrobium catenatum
ATAAAAATTGTAAAAACAAAGTTATAATTCAAACCGATATTTGCATTTATTTTGAACATCTATAACATTAATTGTAATATAATATATGATTGAAATAACTTGATTTTAAAATTAAAAATGTGAAGGAAGCTCCAACTTCATTAATATGTACAGTAACATTTCTCTTCTATTAATGTTGGGCTTTGGTGGCATGCATAAGACAATTCTCTTAAAATATTTATTAAGAGTAAAT
>NW_021370524.1:0-457 GCF_001605985.2 Dendrobium catenatum
TGATTTTGTGAAATTTTGAGTGTTTTGAATGAATTTTAAATGTTTAGTTTGATTTTCTTAAATTAAAATTCAAAATTCAAAAATTGGAGGAAATTGTCTGGGACGACTTTTGTTTCGTACTGGACGATTTGAGAAAATTGGTTTGCGTGAATTTTAACCATTTTGAGAGCAGTTTTTAATTAGATCGTCTGTACGATCTGACGATCGTCCAGGACGAAATTTTTCTTTTTCTCAAACGTCAAGATGATTGAATGCAGCGGTTGAGTGGATAAGATAGTTTTAAATATGGATTTCGTCTGTACGAATTTTTTGTTCGTCCAGACAAATAAATGTCGTTTCATTGTAGGGGACGGTTTTCAAGAGACTGGAAAATAAGTTACTTTTGGATCGTCTGTACGAAATTATTTCATCTGTATGATCGGTCAAGTCAAAAGGCCTGTACGAAGGGACGCATCGT
>NW_021370525.1:0-202 GCF_001605985.2 Dendrobium catenatum
CAAAAGGAATTCCCTAAACAGTCCCTACATTCAAATTCCTCTATGAAATCCTCCAAAAATCCTTCCTAAAATGCTCTGTTTGAGCGGACGGGCCGCCCGATCTCCGCAGGAGGCGGAGATCTCGCTGTTTTTGCAAACCGCCGGTCCCGCTTGGACCGGCTGGAACGGTCCAGTGGACCGGTCTAACAATACTCCCCTCCCA
>NW_021370526.1:0-223 GCF_001605985.2 Dendrobium catenatum
CCTTCTTCAACGAATCTTGAATGAATTTGATCACATTAAACACCATGCACCATTCAATGAAGTATAAGAGCTCAAAATTGGGTAGAATAAGGTTATGTTGTAAATAGTCTATAATATTCATTGATGTAATTTTTATTTCTTGAGTCAAGTTCTATAAAGGTGTTTGCTAGCTTGGTGTCCATGCATATACACACTCAGAAGAGTGAGATCTAATCAAAATTAG
>NW_021370527.1:0-306 GCF_001605985.2 Dendrobium catenatum
ACATAAGAAATAATTTAAGTACTTTGTATTTAATTATGCCAGATCCCTATTCTCATTGCTCCATTCACTAAATGCTAGTTGAGTTTTAATGCCATTCAATAGTTTAAAAGGTATAGTGTAACCTTCTTGAACCAATATCCACATATGGTAGTTTATTGATTGTAAAAATGTAGGCATTTATATTTTCCAAAAATATAACAGTATGTAATCAAACAAGGGTGGAAGAGTTATAGAATAACCCTATGTAGTATTACGGTTACCAAAATATGCCATGATTAATTTTTCAAGGTTTTATAAAACACTATT
>NW_021370528.1:0-396 GCF_001605985.2 Dendrobium catenatum
AACTTAGTCTAAACGTTGGGCTTTACATTTTAGGATTAGAAAGAGGTTTAATTTGAGTTGAACATTTTATTAGAAGTTTGGGACTATATTTCCGAAGTTGGGGTCTTATAATCAAAGCTCTGCCCCGGATCCTAAATCTAATTTGGACGCTGGACCACAGCCGTCCGAACCTAACTATTGCAGTGCAGAACCTGGTCTTACCCCGGCCTGGATTGGGGAGCCAGCTAACCACCTAGTCGATTTAAAATATATAAACCCGGTCTTTTATGAAAGAGTGGTAAGGACGTTGTAATTAAAGTTTTGGAGGAGTTGGGGCCGACATCTAAAATTTTTTCTAGTTGGCCCCTTTAACTTATGTTAGGTGCTAAAATGCTAAACTGATGCAATTAAGATTTT
>NW_021370529.1:0-301 GCF_001605985.2 Dendrobium catenatum
AGAGCTCAAAAAGAGCATAAAAAATGATCAACAGAGAGCAGTAACAAGCAGCAAAAAGAATAACAGAAATTAAACATAAATTCTTAAGAATGGAAAGCTCCAATTGCAAAAAAATCTGGACTTAGGGATGTCATATAGAGTATCAGCCAAATCTCAAACCATTGGTTGCCCGAAGACCATCCAAAGGGGAGTCATAAAATTGAAGCCTCATCATTGTCCAGATGAGACACAAAACCCATCAGCCACATCCATGAAAAGCTTCCTGAGGCAGCAAAAAGGCATCTACGAAAAAAATAGCTCC
>NW_021370530.1:0-454 GCF_001605985.2 Dendrobium catenatum
CTTGGAGATATAAACAAAGAGGAGAAAAATGTTTAAAAAGGCTTTTTTTTTTCAAATATTGAAAAGAGGATGAGGTTAATTTAGAGTTTATAAGTCCTTTAGATTTATTGGTGTTTTTACTGATCGAACTCTCTACCTTCTGGAGTCTCCATGGACGGAAAGAACTAAAAAAACTAAAAATAAAAATAAAAAATAAAAAAAAAGGACGGAAAGAACTGGTGTACGACTGTAAAGTTTGGCTTTTAAATTATTAGTTCAACCCAATTCTGAATATTTTTGCAAAAGAAATTAGATTAAAGATTCTTTTATCAATTCACTAAAGTGAAACAATATCACTAATCAAACCTAAATTGCATCTTTCATCTAGGAGGAGCACATAATATATACTAGAGAGACATTTTTGAGATATTAGTGGATATGCATTAACTACAATGGATAATATTGACATGATTGA
>NW_021370531.1:0-240 GCF_001605985.2 Dendrobium catenatum
AAGGTGAGCTTTAGCGATGCTAACCTGGTGGGACTCAAGGATATGACATGATTCAAAATAGTCCTCTATTTGTCTAACCCATTCCCTAAAGCAGTAAACGTCCAAAGAACCATCAAAGGTAGGCAGACGATAAGGTGACTCTAAGTAAGGTCGTGGAGGCCTAGGCTCAGGTCTCGGGTGATAAGCTGAGTGGGGCCTGTAAATAGAGTGGGGATAGTCAACGGGTCTCTCCGTCATAAT
>NW_021370532.1:0-408 GCF_001605985.2 Dendrobium catenatum
AGAGTATTCAGCAAGGATTGGGTACGAAGTTACATTTTAGTACGACATTTCATCCGCAGACTGATGGATAGTCTGAGAGGACTATCCAGGTACTGGAAGATCTTTTGAGATTATGTGTTTTGGATTTTGGAGGAAGCTGTGAATATCAAATTCCTTTGATTGAATTTGCTTATAATAACAGTTTTTAGTCTAGTATTGGTATGGCACCTTATGAAGCTTTGTATGGATGGAAGTGTAGAACTCCTTTGACTCTGACTAAGGTAGAAGATAGACAAGAAATGGGTGCTACATTTGTGGATAAAATTATTATGAAAATCAACTTGATTAAAGAAAGATTGAAAGCTGCACAAGATAGACAACAGAAGTATTATCAGAAGCACATATTTGTGGAATTTCAAGTTGGTGACT
>NW_021370533.1:0-201 GCF_001605985.2 Dendrobium catenatum
TAGAGAATAGGAGCTCTCTCTCTAACATAGGGAAAACAATCCAAAACACAAAATCAAAATCATGTGATAAATGCAATGGCGAGATTTCAAAAACTTAAAAGATATATAAGAACTTTGGCTATTATGCATAAGATAAATTAATGTAGCAAGATAAGAAAAGGAACTTAATTAAAAGCCATTGGTTAAACTGAGTTTAGACTT
>NW_021370534.1:0-236 GCF_001605985.2 Dendrobium catenatum
CAAGCTCCACTCCAAGCTCCAAAGTTGCTCCAAGCTCCGCTCCAAGCTCCAAGTCGTTGTCCAAGATGCTCCGGAACTCGCCGCTACTGTCCAAGGCGTTTTGAAGGCCCCAAATCACTGTTTGGGAGATTTAGGAACCTTCTTTTGTTGTTTGGGAGTCTCCAACAGCTTCCTACTTGTTATTTTTATCACTTTGAAGTCGTCGGAGATGATGGCGAAGGAAGAGTAGACTTCTA
>NW_021370535.1:0-388 GCF_001605985.2 Dendrobium catenatum
GAAAGGATTGGTAAGTCTGCTTATAGACTGTTACTATCTGATCAGATGTCTGATGTGAATAATATTTTTCACGTATCCTCTTTGAGAAAGTGGATATCTGATTCTGACAAGAAGTTTTCTGCTGATGAGGTTGAGATTCAGGAGAATCTGTAGTACAAGGAAGAACCTGAGCTGATTTTGGCTTACGATGTTTGTAAGTTAAAAAATAAACAGATTCCTATGATTAAAGTGTAGTGGAAGCACCGAACAGCACGGGAAGCGACTTGGGAGAAGGAGTCGGACATGAGGAAAACTTATCCATATCTATTTTGATTGAGTTTGGAATGGGCAATGTCGAGGACGACATTTTTCTGAAGTTGGGGAGATTGTAAAGACCATTTTTGCTCCA
>NW_021370536.1:0-332 GCF_001605985.2 Dendrobium catenatum
TCGATTTGAAGTCGAAAGAGATTGAAAGGGAAGTTTAGAGATGTGATTGTTGAGTTAGAAAGCCTTCATATTTATAGAAAAATGATACGTTCATCCTGGACGAAAACAGTTCATCCTGGATGAAAATCATCATTCGTCTGGACGAAACTAGTTCGTACAAACGATCAAATTTGTCTAAAATGTAACGGCTTTTCGTAATCAACACAATTTACGATGCATCCCTTCGTACAGGCTTTTTGACTTGACTGATCGTACAGACGAAAATATTTCGTACACACGATCTAAAAGTTAATTAGTTTTAATGTCTGTTGAAAACCGTCCCCTACAATGAA
>NW_021370537.1:0-249 GCF_001605985.2 Dendrobium catenatum
TTAACTGTTTCTAAAAACAGCTTTTTAGTACAAAAATTAAAAAAGCCAGTCCCAAATGAGCCTATCCAAGATAATATTGAAGCACCACCGCTGGGTGTGGTGGGAAAGCTGCAAGTAAGCTCCTTAATTTACTTTTCAAGTTGGAATTTGCTGAAGTGAAAGCTCATTATTTATTAATCACTTTAGTACCGAAATATAGTCTGATATTCATGATCTATTTTTATAGGTTTGTGCTAGCGTATCATCTGA
>NW_021370538.1:0-311 GCF_001605985.2 Dendrobium catenatum
GAGGTAGTAGTTAGTGCCTTCCAATTGGAATTAAATCTTTCTAAGGATGAACTTGGAGGTTTAGACTTAAGGAAGTTTTGAGTTAGATTCTTTTAGAGTTTCTTTCCAGAGGATGGATTTGAAGTTTGAGATCTTAGGAAGCTTGGAGTTAGAGAATCTCTAGCGTCCGTTTGGCAATAAGATAGTTCTTAATCATTTGAATTAGATCCCTTTAGTGTGAATTTCTAAAAGAGGAAGAAACATAGAATTTTGGGTTGAGTGTAAAACAATAGAGAGTCCGAACTACGGTTCAGTTTTAGAGGCCTTCTTTT
>NW_021370539.1:0-263 GCF_001605985.2 Dendrobium catenatum
CTCCTCGTTCTACGATTCAGACTTGTATATCCATATTATTGAGGAGTATAGATCTGTGAACAAAATCCAAAATTTTGATTTTTCAATTGTTTTTTAATGGAAATATATGTACATTTCTCCTGCAATTTTTCAAATAAGAATTGAATTCTAATTCCTATATTGTCAAATTGCGGAGTAACTTCATGTTGTTTCCAGGCATGATGTATTTCTTTACCAAGCTCACCTAGTAATTTTGAAAATAATCTCTCGCCTAGCTCAGTTGA
>NW_021370540.1:0-461 GCF_001605985.2 Dendrobium catenatum
AATAAAAATGTTTTTGCAATATTGATATTTATGTTTTTTTAGTTTATTTGTTTTTGGTTTTGTTATGAATTTT
This sequence comes from Dendrobium catenatum, assembly GCF_001605985.2. Classification (NCBI taxonomy): domain Eukaryota; kingdom Viridiplantae; phylum Streptophyta; class Magnoliopsida; order Asparagales; family Orchidaceae; genus Dendrobium; species Dendrobium catenatum. The sequence goes on from NW_021370540.1 coordinate 74, forward strand.
GTGCTTTTTTTGTGTTTTTGAATGAGTATAATTTAGAGTATGTGGTTTTGTCTTTGTTTTCTAAGTTTTGAATATTTTGTTTAATTTTCTTCAATTAAAATTCAAAAATTCAAAAATTGTTAGAAATCGTCTAGGACAAAATTTTTCGTGCTGGACGATGTGTGCAAAATTCAGTTTGCGAGAATTTTAACCGTTTTGAGAGCAGTTATTAATTAGTTCGGCTGTACGATCAGATGATCGTCCAGTACGAAATTTTTTTTCTCTAAAACGTTTGAAATGAATATGTAATCCTTTTCATTAATATTAATGCATATTGTACTTGATTCAAATTTGGTTTGTTTTTGGAATGAAGTTAATTTTTATGAATTTCATTAGTCTTATTTAATCT
>NW_021370541.1:0-224 GCF_001605985.2 Dendrobium catenatum
CTTCAGGTGATCATATACACATTGTAAATTCTAGATTAAGATCATCTAAATTATAATTATGTGATTCCTAAAATAGAGGCATCTAATCTTGCATTTATATGGTCATAGAATTATTAGCTAGAAACTCTCTCTAGGCAAGTGAAAGTGCATATTATTTACGCCCTTTAGTCTATGCATATTACTTTCATTTTGTTCTTCCATAAATAAAAAATTAAAGCTAAGTC
>NW_021370542.1:0-280 GCF_001605985.2 Dendrobium catenatum
GATCAGTACAAATCTCAGAAGATCGGCCAGAGCATCACCGTGAATGCAAACGGGACAATTTAAAATTGGCTTGATCATCCAGGCCGATCTCACGATTGTCCCAGCCAATCAGTTCAAATCAGAGGAAAATCAACCAGAGCATCGCCCTTAATTCGAGCTGGCCGATATTTATCATCCTAAAGTAACTAAAGTTTTTAAATAAATTATCCTGGCCGATCCTTCGATCGTCCTGGCCGATCCTACGATCATCCTGGTCGATCCTGCGATCGTCCAGGACGAT
>NW_021370543.1:0-452 GCF_001605985.2 Dendrobium catenatum
GAAATTCCAGAGCCACAATCTTGTGCCTGAAGGCTTACCCTTGGAATGTGAGTCATCTTCAAGATGTAAGAGGTTTTCACTTTTCAACTCCAAGGGAAATAATCTGCTGCAGGACGTAGCTCCTACTCATTGTAAGTGATTAAGAAATAAGATGCTCATAATTAATATCCTTTTTCATTTATAACTACGCTGCATAAATTAAAATATGCACCATGCAATGTTAAAATGCCAATTCTACTGAAAATAACAGTTTCAGAAGAAAAATTAACAATGAAAATGTCTGTATCTCGAGCTCCCGACACAAATAAAATGTATATAATACAAAACTGCAATGTTTTTCCTTTACTTGGTTGAAGATCAGAATATTTTTTTGAGGCTATGTTTGGGACAGATTTTTTTACTGTTTTATGAAGCAAATTCTTAGTACAAAAATATTTTAATTTTTTGAATTT
>NW_021370544.1:0-402 GCF_001605985.2 Dendrobium catenatum
AGTCATTGTAAGAGTCTGTGGCTCGTGGTTTATCCCCTTCATCCCGCTCTTCTTTCTTTCCCCAACCCGTCGACCCTAGCTCTTCCCATAGCCGCCGACTACACAACTGTTCTCGTATCCCACTCATCATTTCATCCACTAACTTCCTCCACTTCAACTCCAAGCTCCTTCAAGATCCCCAACCTGACGGTAAAAGCCCCTCCTTTGGCCGCCGGCCACACGCTTGCCTCAAACCATAATGATGATATCAATCATCATAATAGCTCCTTGATCGATGTCTCGCATTAAATTGAGGAGTTACCAAATTTTGAAATTCAAAATTTTGACATTCGAAAACTTTCCTTATTTGCGAAATCTAAAAAAGGAAGTTTTCAAATTCAAATTTCATATGAAACCTAATTG
>NW_021370545.1:0-378 GCF_001605985.2 Dendrobium catenatum
TTTCATATTTCTGTCAAGCCATTCTTTAAAAGTGATGAAATCTTCAAGTTGATGGCCTAACATCTGATGGTAAGGGCAATAATTAAACTGATCTGATTTACCCACTTCTTCTGGCCTTTTAGGTGCAGGCAATTTGAAGTCTAGCTTTTTCAGAAGATTTTTGAAGATCTTTTTCAAAGCCTCCTTCTTAAAGGGGTATGTCTTACCAAACATCTCATTGAACATTTCCCACTTTTCCTTTCTTTCTTCTGGAGTAAGGTAAGGCTGTTGTTGGTTGAATTCTGGCTGAATCCGAAGTGGAGGGTATTGTGGCAATGGATATTGTGGCCTTTGATACTGCTGATTATAAAACTGAGGAGGTGATCTTTCTGTCTGAAC
>NW_021370546.1:0-206 GCF_001605985.2 Dendrobium catenatum
ATTTGCCGGAAGAGACCCCAAAAGCACATTTGAGAGGGTTCATCTTCAGATCATATTTTCTGATCCTTTCGAACACAGTCCTCAAGTCATCAATGTGGTCTTTTCGATCCATGCTTTTAATGACCAAGTCATCTACATAGCATTCGACCTTCTGATGAATCAAGTCATCAAATATACGAGTCATCGCCCGTTGATAAGTGGCACCA
>NW_021370547.1:0-408 GCF_001605985.2 Dendrobium catenatum
GTAGCCTTAGCTGCTTATGCCTTCAATGGGGAAGCAGGAAGATGGTGGAGAAGTTAGTTGAAAGAAACTTTTGGTGGGAGACCTAGCAGCCAAATAGCATGGGAGGAGTTTATCAAAGTGTTTAGAGATTGGTATGTACCAATGACTGCTAGGAGGTCAATGCAAAACAAATTTAATAAACTGGTGCAGGGTGACAGGACCATTACAGAGTATGAGGCTGAATTCATGATGCTTTCTAGGTATGCCTCTCATCTAATCCTAAATATTGAAGAGAAATGCCACTGCTTCCTTTGTGGTTTGAGGGATAGCATTAGACAGTCATTGGTCCCTTTGGGTATTGAAGATTACTCTACTTTAGTTGAGAGAGCACAAAAGATTGAGCTGGATTTTCAGAGTACTCAGAGGAGG
>NW_021370548.1:0-394 GCF_001605985.2 Dendrobium catenatum
TTATTTATAAAATTAAATAACATAATAATTTTTATAATGAAATTATTTTGAATTTGTATAAAAGGTTTAATGCTTTATTAGTAACTATTGAGTAATTCTGTGCCAAATTACAACCATTAAATCGAGTTTTTATTGATAGTAGTAATGATCTCATTTTTCTGTATATTTTTTGTCTCTCTGTAAAATAAATAATTATTTTTGATATTTTGAGTAATTTATAATGTGTAAGTATTGAGACTTCTTTATGAGCATATTTGTTTTATGTTTATTTCTTTGTTACATTGTATTCAAACATATGCTTATGATTGTATGCAATCCTAGAAATGCATGCAATGATATGTATATAGTGAAGACTTATTCTAAAGTCTTGAGTGAGAACTTAGGCATTGGGTGT
>NW_021370549.1:0-1685 GCF_001605985.2 Dendrobium catenatum
CGCAAATTTGCGTTAAGGTAACACAAGCCTTATGGACCAGCTTTCCCCAATGTGTAGAGGCAAAACAAGCGCCAAAAACAAGACCAGTTAAGGCCGCCTTTTCGACTCTTTTAGCTTCCCTACCGGAATAAGTCAGCATATAGCTACACAACAACAATGTTGATCTTTGTAAATAATCGCCCACGAACAGAACAAACTCCAATGGTTTGGAGAGTAGATCCTTTTTTGGCATGAAAACCCCTAATTGAACGGGGTTCTTGTGTGTGATATTTTCTCTCTCGTTATTAGGCTACATAGCGATCGGCCGGAAGTTTGTTTCTATTTTCTTTCATATGTTAAAGAATTGAGCACTAGATTGAGGTCGCACTTACATAGCCGAGTGGCGCTTCCACTATAACCGCTTGTTCCTTACCTGATGAGAATAGCGTTACTCTGTTTATGAGTGATACGCTGTCGACACATTACTCCCTAGCTTAATCCGGATATTGGCATCTAGGAGTCGTGCTGCCATCAAGAGATAGTGCTGCAAAGACTCGCCCCTCTCACGAGACTCTCCTCATTCGTTTTAGGAGACACGTCTTTCTTTCAAACAAAAGAAGTTCGTCTAGCATCGGCTTGAAGCCTTTGGTCTTACCGAGGCTATAGATGAATCGATCAGTGGCAACTAAGGGAGAAGTTACTAATAGACTTCCCAAGCTCCACTTTTTAAAGGATTATATGCGTTTATACGTTGAATAAATAGACGTCAACCCCCGGCCCAGATGAGTCGCATAGCTCATACAGTGTAAGCAGGTGGTTTATTGTCCCCAATTTTGGAAAATTCATGTGCTCATAGAGTTCGTCTTACTCGCGGTGACGGAATCTGATCTTTGTTATTGGAACCGCTCCCGAGGGCGCTACATGTGCTTCGATTTCGTTACCCATTCTTCATCATTGGTGCTTCCTTCCGACTAAAATCTTTGCCAAGTGGATATTTATGCTCAGTGCTTCGTTTTCAATTATGCTATGTTCACGCACGACTCTGCAGTTAATGTAGTAGTGGATCTACTAAGGTTCTGTAATGAATGTTCTGGTGGGTGTTGATAGTCCATGATGCTTAGGTAGCCATTCCCACAACTCTTCTTTCTTTCCGGTCTGAAGCTTTCAATCAGAAGGTAAGACCAACGAAAGAGGTATGGTGTGCTACTATCAAATGGCGGTCTTGGAGATCTAGAAACTTGAAATCCGACTTTATCTGTCCACTACATCTATTCGTAGCCCATGAAATGATTGGAAAATGACATACTCTATACCACGCTTTATTTTTCGTAGGTAGAGGAAAAGTTGACCGCGTCCGATAGGTAGTGGTACCCCCGGTAGGGTAGTCGTTTGTTGTATACCATTAGTACCTAGTACCTTTTTCAGACATCTTCTTCTGACTTCTGAACATAGTGTAATGTCGGGTCGGGTTAGATTGTTAGAAACATCAAAGAAAAGATAGAAAAGAAGGATTGTAAACTCTGTGATGCTGACGGCCCTCTGGGTGCAGTAAAAAAAATCGTTGAAGCAATATAGTATCTAAAGCTCATTAGGTGGATAGTGGGATGTTTACCACCACTCCTCACGCCTTCGGAGACAGATGCCCTCCCTAAAAAACTGGGAAAACGCGTCCTCTGGTACAAAAGGCGTCTTATCGTCTTCTATCG
>NW_021370550.1:0-224 GCF_001605985.2 Dendrobium catenatum
CATTCCTCCTCCTCCTCCTCCAGAACAGTAGAGATAAATTTTTGTGTCTTTCTTGTATTCGTGTTTGTTTCATGTTTTGTTATGTCAGTGTTTATGTTAACTGTTTTGTTTTTATGTTTGTCTTTTCTTTTAAGTTAAGTGTATGTTATTAAATATTTTTAGATATTATGAAATGTGTAATCCTTTCCTTAATATCAATGCGTGTAGTTCTTGTTTCAAATTTG
>NW_021370551.1:0-313 GCF_001605985.2 Dendrobium catenatum
TATCTTGTCCCTTCATTATATTATAAATCGTTAATAAATTTAAAAAATAATACTTAAGTAATTTAATACCCCTTAAATACACCTCATCAAAGTTGATTTTAATTCTTTCTAAATGCTTGAGTTTTCCTCCGTTTCATTTAATTAATAACTGTATGACGTTTTAATTGCATTTAAGTAAGAACTTATTGTTGGAATGCCAAATATTTTAATTGCATTTATTCTCATTTTATACTACTATTATAAAAGGAGCTTGAGTTTCCACCCATAACAAATCTCTGTCATTCATTTTATTTTTTTTTAAATTATCTTGTTC
>NW_021370552.1:0-381 GCF_001605985.2 Dendrobium catenatum
TTTTACTTGATTCTTCTTTATTAAAGATTGCTCTAAAAGATCCGTCGTTGTAATAGAGCGGTTCTTCATACTCTTGACCAGGATGAACCAAAGCATATTTCTTCTCTTGAATGTAGGCAACTAGATGTCCTAAGGCAATATTCTTCTTTCTTTTATGTCCGACATGACCAATTTCAGAGAGTCCATAAAGATAGTCTATGATAAGTTGGGCTTCGTCTATAGGTTCTTTGGTCATGATCAAGAAGGTCGCCATAGAAAGAAGATGAGTAATATTGATTCTATCACCAGCTTTAGGAATTATAGAAGTTATAAGAACATGCTAGATGATACGAGCGTTACGAATGAGACCAGATACTTTAGGTATATGCTCGTTAAAAATGA
>NW_021370553.1:0-227 GCF_001605985.2 Dendrobium catenatum
GAGAGTGCGATCTTCAATACCCCTGCTTGACTACTACACATAAAGACTTGAGCAAGAAAGAATTTAGCGATCACCAATAATAGGCCATAATCCAAGAACTGAGGGTTATGACCCGTCCACTCTACTAGAAGATTTAAGGGCTCGTTACTGTACATGTCCCACTACCTACATCATCTATATAGGAGGAGGTGTAGAAACCACTCGGGGGTGCCACTCTCTTAACTATT
>NW_021370554.1:0-293 GCF_001605985.2 Dendrobium catenatum
TCCTCTATCCATATTAGATTTGTGCCAAATAAAATTCCTGCATAACCTCTAAATTTCCTGCAGAATTTTTTTCGGAACCATCGAATGAGTAATAACAAAGTTTGGAAGATTTAATAAAGAGGACTTTAACAACATGATTCTACCACCGAAAGAAATATTTCTTCTTCCCCAAACTTTGAGTTTCTCCAAAACTTGAGCCAGTAGATCTTGATAGTCTGCCGCCTTTAATTAGCTAATAGACATTTTGATACCCAAATATTTCCATTCATTGACAGCCTTAAACCAAGAATTCT
>NW_021370555.1:0-331 GCF_001605985.2 Dendrobium catenatum
GATTGATCATCGAGCATTGATACTACTATTGATTATTAATTATTGATTATTGATATTGATATGGACATAGATGGCATAGATTCATAGATTCATTGATACTATTGATCCTGCATTGATTCGACTTGCTACTGTAGATTATCGTATTGTCCTTCCGATTGATTTGATCGACTTGATAGTGTAGACTGGATTTGATTGATTGATCGATTTGACGGATTTATTGAGTTATCGTATTGCTTTTCCGATTAATTTTCTCGACTTGATTGATTCATCGATACCGGCACCTCGTATTGTGATTCATAGAGATCGACACTGATATTGATATAGATTGTAT
>NW_021370556.1:0-364 GCF_001605985.2 Dendrobium catenatum
ATGAAATTTTTCAGGATGTAACTAACTGACGTAAGTCGGTTCAGTTCGTCCTGGGACGAATAGTTTTCATCTGGACGAGCAAAGCAAGCTTCAATACAGAGACGTTCGTCCTAGGATGAACCTTTTTTTTTCGTCTGGACGAATGGAGTGAGCCTCAATACAGAGGCGTTTGTCCTGGGACGAACCTTATTTTTCATCTGGACGAACAGGGCACAGTGAGAATACATAGACGTACGTCCTGGGATGAACCATTGATTTCTTCTGGACGAACAGTAGAAAGTGGGAATCCCGAGACGTCGTCCCGGGACAACTATTAAATTCCTCCTGGACGATTAGGACTTAGAAAAATTTTCTCTCCGCCTGT
>NW_021370557.1:0-354 GCF_001605985.2 Dendrobium catenatum
GGTCGCGACCCGGTGCGAGCGGGATCCGTCCCGGATCAGGTCGGGTCGTGACAAGAATACTCTAGATTAAGGACGTTGTATTATTTTCTTCGATGTTTGGCACACAAGATAATATTTATGCTATCCTAATTCAAAGTAAGATACGCTCAATCAGGATATTCAACATTCACAAATCACACAAGCACTCAGCCGGTTCAAAGAGGAGTCATCTCATACCAAGTATACGTGAGAGAAATATGAAAGCGACGTCATTAATGTGACGCAGATGTGTGGGATTTACGATCTCTGAATAGTGGACAACCTACCAAATGATAAGGCGTGTAACATTATACCTATACCACCATCCTTTGACAC
>NW_021370558.1:0-622 GCF_001605985.2 Dendrobium catenatum
ATTTGGGTATGAAATTTCAACCCAATTAATCCTTGCCTAAAAGTGATCGTTTAAGTTGTCAGCAGGTTAAAAAAAAAAGTTGTCAACAGATTTATTTTTTTATTAAACAAGTCGGACTCAGATTGATTGGTATCAAATTAGATTCAGAGCTGAAGTTAAATCCAACTTATTATTCATTTTGACCTTCATAAATCAAGCAGACTATGCTGGCCCAACGAGGTGAAATTATTCTGTGCGGTCACGGACTCAATCTATAAGCAAATCAGGATGTGCCAAATCTTTTTTAAATTGTGTATCCGTGCTGTGTATTATTGTGTATCAGATGATTTGATGCATTTTGATTTATCTCCAAATTATTTGATGACCGCATGAATAATCTCTCCCTAAAAAGAACATGAAACAAAGAAATAAGAACCGAGCCGAATTGATCAATATTCTCTATACTAGGGGTGTCAATTTCGGGTTGCGAGTCGGGTTTGGGTCGAACCCGAAACTAGCCCGACAGTATTCGGGTCAACACGAACCCAAACCGTTTTTACAAACGGGTCGGTTTTTTCGGACCCGAACTCGACCCGCTTCAGGTTTGGGTCAACCCGACCCGACACAGATTTAGGGATTTTCT
>NW_021370559.1:0-286 GCF_001605985.2 Dendrobium catenatum
AGATTTTTCCCAAATCAAATAAGAATGAGGTGCCCTGTTTAATTCCATTAATGTTTTTACCCTATGATGGAAGAGTAAAATTTTCAACGTCTATCTTGACCTCAATTGTGAGCTGACTTGCTCTAGCTAAAAAGGATTTTTACTCGGATGAAGTTTTTGTTTGGAATAGTTTTTTTATTGCTTTTTAAAATAAATTTTCAATTAAAAAATTATTTTTTTTACTAAAAAATTATTTTTTTTACTAAAAAATTATTTTAAGAAATAGTAAGAATGTCATTCATTCAAA
>NW_021370560.1:0-267 GCF_001605985.2 Dendrobium catenatum
CTAACTTAGAGTGCATTGAATTACATTTTTGAAATAAATATATGAAATTTTGCTTCAATCCTTGACTCTCTAATTTCTAACAGTAGACTCACTAAACCTAAATCCTCCTCAAAATTTTCATTATACCTACCTAATGTCATATTTTTAGAGATAATACATGTATCTACTTTGAGATTGATGAGTGTCTTTATGTTCATAATGTTGACCAATGCACATGGGTCAACAAGGAGTCTAAACAACTTGAAATTTCTAACATTCACTAAGATG
>NW_021370561.1:0-342 GCF_001605985.2 Dendrobium catenatum
TAAGGTTTTCTCCACATGGATTCAACGGAAGTTAGGTTATGAAATCTCAATAATTCATAGCGATCATGGTGGAGAATTTCAAAATGATAGATTTGAATCGTTCTGTTAAGAGCTAGGAATATAACACAATTTCTCAACCCCTAGAACACCACAACAAAATGGTATAGCAGAAAGGAAGAATAGAACCTTGGTAGAAGCCACTAGTGCAATGTTAGCAGAGTACACCATTCTTAGATACTTTTGGATAGAAGCAGTCAATACAGCATGTTATGTTTTAAATAGGGTGAATATTAGATCTAAGCTGAACAAAACTCTATATGAACTCCTTAAGGGTAGGACACC
>NW_021370562.1:0-381 GCF_001605985.2 Dendrobium catenatum
CTCAAATGAAGTCTTAGGTTTAGTTTGGGACAGCTTTTTTATTACTTCTTAAAAAAAAAAATTAATACAAAAATTAAAAATTTGTATTAAAAACTATTTCTATTTTTTAAGTATAAAATTTAATTTTTTGTAATAAAAATTTATTTTAAAAAACAATAAAAAAATCATAAACCTTATTTTCTTTTCTAAAAGTCTTTATGAAAAATTAGATTACAATAATCTAGAAAAGAAATCATCCGTCTGAAGATCCAGCAACACCATATTCGCTCTTTCTCTCTCTCTCTCATCAGACTGAACTTGAGCGGTGTTGAAGGCATCTCCAACTAAAATATCATTTTTCACTCCAAAATGCCGCGATTCATTTCCAATCGAACATCATTT
>NW_021370563.1:0-229 GCF_001605985.2 Dendrobium catenatum
TCCCCAGAAGATTCAAGCGGTTGCTAATTGGCCAAGACCGACTACGGTATTTGAGGTACGTAGTTTCTTGGGCATGGCCAGATATTACAGGAAGTTTGTGAAAGGATTTTCACAGATTTCGATGCTTCTGACGAGACTGACTCAGAAGTCAGTACCTTTTGTTTGGACACCGGAGTGTGAAGCTAGTTTTCAGACCAGGTGGACTGTTGCAGTCGTTGCCTATCCCTGA
>NW_021370564.1:0-507 GCF_001605985.2 Dendrobium catenatum
CGCGGTTCGATCTCGTTAAGAAAGATCGGACGGTTAGACTTTAATCCCGTGATCTCAAACGAACGATCAGGATGCCGCCGGACCAAAAGCCGAACGCCAAACGGATACACGGTCGGACGTTGGTCCCGAAAGGCTCAATCTGGACCGTTGATCTAGTGATCAACGGTCCAGAAAGTGTACACCTGAACAAGACTACGAAAATGCCCTAGAAAGCGTTTTTTGACTCGCTCTTGCAAACGGCTCGATCAATGTTTCAGTTTAATCTAGTGTACCTAGATCTAGGGTTTCGGTTTTCACCTTGATTTTTGAACGGATTGAACCGTTAAAAGGATGGTTGAGCTTGTAGATTGTCCAAGTGTAGATCCCTAGTTGACTCCGAGCTTCGAAATAACCTGGATCGACCGGAACAACTCCTTGAATGGATTGTGCTAGATCTCGCCGGAAGATCGTCGGAGATAGATTTGATCGCCAGGATTTGAGTGGGGATGTGCTTGGAGATGTCTGGGG
>NW_021370565.1:0-282 GCF_001605985.2 Dendrobium catenatum
ACATGTCAATTATTCTAAAGAAATTATCTATGATGGAGGTAAAAAAATGATAATAAAGGACATCCCTGGTATAATCTATCAAAGAGGAAAAGAATCTCTTAATTTCAATTGACAAATGAACATTGAAAGTGTGTGGTATGATCCAACTAATAAACTTAAATGAAAATCTATATTTACATAACCTCCAAAAGACAAAATGTTGATTAACTTCGTCAAAAGCTTTTTTATTATAATTTTATTATAGAAAAATTCAGGACTTCTCAAATTGAACAAGTCTACAAA
>NW_021370566.1:0-233 GCF_001605985.2 Dendrobium catenatum
TACTCACCATGAATTGTTTTCCTAAAATTTTTAAATTCGCCGAAAAAGTCACCTAAAAATCCGTTAGAAAAAATCCATAAAAACAAAATCCATCAGAAATCTGTCAAAAAAATGCTGGAAAACCTACTTGCAAATTAGTCAAAATATTTTTTAATAATCCGTCGAAAATCCTTCAGAAAATTCACCAGAAAATATTCCGCTGCAAAGCTTTCGAAAAATCCGCCGGCAATAAG
>NW_021370567.1:0-301 GCF_001605985.2 Dendrobium catenatum
TACGACGGAAACAAGGCCTCAAAAATACTCGAATGACATCTAATCGACAAACGGACAACGCCATTGCGTCCGGAACATCATCGACATTCATATTCTACATTTTATTTATTAAAATTGGATCGTTTGATGTGGTGTCGCAAATTTTAAAGACGATCCAAATATGATGCGAAAACGTGCATATCAAAAAAATTTGCCTCTACGGAAACGAAATGATGTCGGATCGATAAACAGACAGCGCCACTACGTCCGGAATGTTGTTAATCTCTAATAACTGCTTCCGAGGGCAACGAGAAGCTTATGA
>NW_021370568.1:0-297 GCF_001605985.2 Dendrobium catenatum
ATGTCGTAGGAGGACTTATACCTAAAGACGGATTTAAACTGGATGGCTGCTATAAAAGCGGACTTAAGCCAGAAAGTCAGTAGGATGCCGTAAAAGCGGACTTAGACCTAAAGACAGATTTAAAGTGGATTGGCTGCCGTAAGAGCGGACTTAAGCCAGAAAGTCAGTAGGATGCCGTAAAAGCAGACTTAGACCTAAAGACAGATTTAAACTGGATGGTGAATTTTAAAAGTAAAGTTAATCTTTTTTTTTAAGCTTTAAATCTTTTCCCTCAACCACAAATGACATTGACAACTT
>NW_021370569.1:0-242 GCF_001605985.2 Dendrobium catenatum
TCGAGGTAATCCTAAATCCAATTTTTATTCTTTTAACCAAAGGACTTGGGCCATACAACTTCTTAAGGCTATGTATTTAGCTTTAGTAGTGGAGAGGGCAACTGATTTTGATTTTCTAATGTACCAGGAGACTAATGACTATCCTATGAATTGAATTATTCAAGAAGTACTTTTTTATCAACTCTTCATCCTGAAAAATTTGAAGCATAATATCCTATGAATTCAAAGGAAGTGTTATGCCT
>NW_021370570.1:0-208 GCF_001605985.2 Dendrobium catenatum
TTAAGGTGGTGGTGTGGGGTTCGGCCGAGAGGGGGGATGGGAGGTGATGGCCGACGGCTTAAGGAGAAGAGAGGGGAGGGAGACCACGAACCCAGACGTTTCCTGTGGTTGGTGGGAATTACACGGCCCTTACCTAGGGACTTCACCACGATTCTCACAAGAACTCTCAAAACTCTCGATAGAGTACAAATGCTAAAATTTTTTGATA
>NW_021370571.1:0-877 GCF_001605985.2 Dendrobium catenatum
AACTGTTGCTTCATGAACTGTGAAAGGCTGAATGTCATAATAGATCCTGAATTCTTCTCCATCTGTGAGATATTTCATACACTGGTGTAATCTTGACGGGACAATGCCATATTAATGCGACCAGGGACGGCCTAGTAGCGCCTTGAATGAAGTATTCGCGTCAATTACATGAAATTTAGCTTCTGTGTGGAGCTCTCCAAATACTAGAGGGAGCATGAATGATTCAAGGGTTTTCCGCCCTTTTTCGTTGAAGCCATGCACCATCAGTTTATCTGGCTCGAGGTGTTCTACATCAAGGTAGAGGGATCTCAGTGCTTTCAATCTTATCAGATTCACGGAGGATCCAGAATCGATCAAGATTCGACTGATGATCAGCTTATCGCTCTCTGCAATAACTTACAGAGGGCGGTTATGGTCTGCAGTCCCAAGCATCATATCTTCTTCGGAGAAAGTAATGAATGGCTCATTACGAGCTTGTAGAACTTCAGTCAAATTACGTTCAGCAAAATACGCCTCGTATCTTTTGAGATTTTTGAGAGCCTGAATCAGAGTCTCCCGAAGGTCTTTAGACATTACCAGGGCATCGTGTATGTTGAGTTGTGCTGGGATTTTTCTCAGATGGGATAAGATATTATAATCTATCCCATTGGCTGAAGTCTTCTTTTTCTTAGGATCTTCAGAGATAATATCATCGTTGATAACTATTTCTTTTTCCTTGTCTTTGTTGGATACCCCTTTCTTCGGTGGATGCGGTAGTATCTTGTCGCTTCTTAACTGCACTTGAGCAATCTCCTCCGGCTCAGAGTCATTTAACTGCACATTTTCTTCAGAGTCAGCCATTGTTGCTTCTAGGGACTCATCTGTTAACTCAGAATCA
>NW_021370572.1:0-234 GCF_001605985.2 Dendrobium catenatum
ATCTTTATATTCATTTTTATAATATTTATATCCATAAATCATATAAAAATATCACTAATATTAATTTATCCAAAAAAATACATTTCTTTAAGATATGATGTATATATATATATATAACTATAATTGGCAATAGAATCAAATAAAATTAATTGATATAATGAGCTAATAATAAGCATAGAAGCACTCACTAAGATGTCAGCTTCATTTGGGACGGCTTTCTTTATGCTTCATAAA
>NW_021370573.1:0-253 GCF_001605985.2 Dendrobium catenatum
TATTTGGACATCTTATCCTAAGGCTTGGCAATTAGTTGGGGATAAATGGAGAGTGGATGATGTAGGCAATGAAGCTCTCAAGCTTAAGAAGAAATGCCAAAGAACTCTTAAGGCTCTCTTCTTTTGGAGTAGGGATAAAATTAAGATGCTTAATCAATTGAAGGAGGATCTGGACAGGGAGATTAAATTGTTACAGGATTTGGAATGTTCACCTGTCGGATTAACTGAAGTTCAAGCTGAGGCTTTAAGGTAT
>NW_021370574.1:0-217 GCF_001605985.2 Dendrobium catenatum
AAGTTTGCTTAATATATTAAAAGAAAATTATAGTTGCTCTGTTTTCAACCCTATCATAATGCCAAAATTTGTGGCATTTCATACATGTAGTTGATTCACAACTCCTGTATAAAATCATAAATAAAATGTCATCAAACCATTTATTAATCATAAATAAAATGTGCTAATCTTTGAAAAGGATGTCATGATTTATCTATCATATCTGACTGTATTTTTA
>NW_021370575.1:0-312 GCF_001605985.2 Dendrobium catenatum
AGAGAAGAGGGCTTGGGCTCTCTTACGCACATCCCGCAAGCTCTCTCTCTCCCGATTCTCCCTCCCTCTCCTCTGACGACGCTTCCAATTGGATCGGAAGTGACGAACTTTGATCGGAAGCAAGAAACAAAGCTCGCCTCCTCTTCGTCTCCTTCGTGGCTGGTCCGACTTCGCTGCTTCGACGACGTTCCCCTGCTGTCGGACCGGAAGTTACGACAATTTGATCGCAAGCAGCAACGACGGGATCTCGCCGGACTGTGAAGGGTCGGAGACTACGACATTTTGATCGGGTGCATGAACAGAGTTCGCCGG
>NW_021370576.1:0-466 GCF_001605985.2 Dendrobium catenatum
CGCGATCCGACCAGATCCCTTGCGGTCGGACGAAATCGCGGTCCGACCAGGATCTGCACCATCGATCAACATGATCAACGGTTCAGAAGGCAGGCGGCTGGGAGCTAATCGGACAGAAGGCTAGGGGCTATTCTTGCTTCGTTCTCTCAAACGGATAGACCAAACGCAATGAAATTTGAGATCTGGCTTATACTAGTGAAGAGCATCGATGGGGGAAGTTTATTTTGAATTAATATTCACTAATCACAACTCTAATTAACCCTAAGTGTTCTAAACTAGGGTTTGAGATATACCTCAATCCAGACGGTGGATTTGGGCGATCTAGGGCTCGTTGGACTCGTGAGAGGTGCAACAACGTTTCTCTAGCTAACGTCGAGATCCAAAACTCGCTTGATCTGCCGTGATTCATCCTGGAACGGATTTGGGCTCGAGTGTCGCCGGGATCTGGCCGGCGGCGGCTCGAGGT
>NW_021370577.1:0-535 GCF_001605985.2 Dendrobium catenatum
GCATAGCCTAGTCAATATTTGCTTTCAACAGTACTTTATTTTAGATGAATAGTTATCAAACTATGCATGATTCTTGTGTCAAATCGAATTGAACTTTATTTGGAGATTTTTATCTATATCCCTAAATCATTTCAATTCAATTTGATGCATTTATATTCTTTGTAGTTAATTATTTAAGTCATAAATCACCTAGTGATTTATAACTCTAATAATTCACTATAAAACCATTCCATAGGGTATTAGGGAACTTTATTTTGTTCATGATTGTTATGATGTGTTTGTAATTAATGTTCAAGGGTTAGTAAACGATGATTTTGATCCCATGACCTAGTGACATATAAGAACAACAATTAAGGACTTGGGTCTTAGCTAACCTAGTCAATTTAGGATGAAATACATACATCTCTTTTGAGATGAAATTTAAACTTAGAAAACTAGTTTCACCCTCTAATCAAATATATCTTGATTTGTCATTAATCAACCTTCAAACAACTACTAGATTTAGGTGACCCTTCATTAAGGGTATTAATTTTCA
>NW_021370578.1:0-281 GCF_001605985.2 Dendrobium catenatum
TAATATTTAGTTTATTAATTTTATTTAATAAAATGAATAAATTTAAAAATTTGTAATAAATATTTTACAGAAAACTATCCGCCGGAATTTTCAAAGGCAAATCTGTCAGAAAATCTCCTAAAAAATCCACCGGAAATCCGACGAAAAAAATGCCGAAAATATTCCGTCGGAAATCCGCCTGAAAATCTGTCGGAATTTCCGACGGATTTTTTTCGGCCCAAAAATCCATTGTAACTTATTGTTTTTTCCTTAGTGATCTTTCTTGTTAGGATGATCGTCAA
>NW_021370579.1:0-322 GCF_001605985.2 Dendrobium catenatum
CGAATTAAATTTTTTGAAGTTTCCGGGTTGGTTTTTTCCTCAAGATTCGTGCTCGATCAAGTTATTTCATGATGATGTATCAGTTGCTCCCCTATTTTCGGACGTCGAAGCTCCAGGAGTCCAAAAATATATGTTTTGAAAATTTGTAATGATCAAAATGCAAAAATTGCATTCCGAAAATTAAGTGTTCCTCGAAACTTGATCATAGAAGTCTTGTTGAGCTCTGAAAAAGTCAAAAATAAGTCCGGAATGTCGAAAAATGTATCTGGGGACCCCAAAAATGTCAAATTTGGACTTTTTGGGACGAAATTCATCCCCAAAA
>NW_021370580.1:0-327 GCF_001605985.2 Dendrobium catenatum
TCTATGGGGGGTCCCCTAAACTGAGAATAAGGTACTACTTTAATGATAGCATGTTTTACATCAAATTTATTATTTTGAATATTTTTTGTCTATTAATACTTTGGTGAACTAAAAATTTAACTTATTCTCTAAGTGGTCATGGTCAGTCATTCTCTTGGACTAGGTCAGCAATTTTTAGTTCATTTTTTTAATTTTCTATACATTCTAATTTTTAAGAGTTCTTTCTATTTAACAATCAAACAAAATTTCTCCTAGTTGTTTCCTATTATGCATGAAATAGTAACACAAATAATATCAAAATGTAAATTACACCACTATTAAATAATT
>NW_021370581.1:0-401 GCF_001605985.2 Dendrobium catenatum
TCTACCCGACGCCAGACTTCTACCGGTTATCGGACTTTACTGGATGTCTACGCGAAGATGGATTTCTTTCCATTGTTGGACTCCTGCTGACTACGGTCCTCCTGACTTATGTCACCCGCCGACTATAGTTTTTCCGACCTCCGTCGCCCGCCGGATACAAGTCTTCCGACCTCCGTCGCCCTCCGACTACGGTCCTTCTGACCAAACGAACATGTCAATAATGACTCTTTGTATTAACATCATGTAATGTTCTATATAAGATGTACATCAAGCTAAGACCTTCCACCAAGGAAGGGCCTCATTTGTAATCGACTGCAATAATAGTGGATTCTTTCAAACTGGGCTAGGCCCCGTGGTTTTTCCTCCTTTTCAGGGGTTTTTCACGTAAAAATCTTGGTGTC
>NW_021370582.1:0-223 GCF_001605985.2 Dendrobium catenatum
TAATCAAATAAGAAGAATGTCCCAATTTTGGCTCGATTAGTCATGCAAGGTTCAGTGAACATCCGATCGGTCTGAAGAAGAGAAAACTGGAGAAAAAGAAAGAGGCGAAGCATTCTAACATGCACGAGAGAAAGAAGGAAGTGGCGTTATCTACGTGACGCAGATGGGTAGGATTTATAGTCTCCAAAGGAATGGAGGATTTACCCACCAATAAGGTATATAG
>NW_021370583.1:0-245 GCF_001605985.2 Dendrobium catenatum
AAAATGTGAAGAATCCACACTAATAATAATAATTTAATGATTGATTAAATTAAACAAATTTAATGCAAAATTGAAACAATCATGAACCACTAACATGCTATAATTTGCAAATGCACAACAAAATCCAACCTTGACAATTTAGACTAAAATAAAAAATAAAAAGCAAACAAAAGTGAATAAAAAAATAAAGTTACCTTAGAAAAATATACGGGCATCACACTGATGCAAGCAGATTATTTCTCTCA
>NW_021370584.1:0-253 GCF_001605985.2 Dendrobium catenatum
GTCTAATCGACGATGCCCCGTCAAAGTACATTTCTCAAAATGGTAGCTTTTCATTCTCCTCAACATGCATAATTTGCTCATCAGGCAAATCATCATTTAGTGGAGAATCAGACGGGATTGGGTGTGCAGCGAGAAAATCTGCCAAGGCCTGTCCTTTCACCGCCTTCTGTGGCATGTATATGATATCAAACTGTAATAACAATACTGCCCGCCTGACTAGACGACCTGTCAACGCTGGTCTTGTCATCAAGAA
>NW_021370585.1:0-445 GCF_001605985.2 Dendrobium catenatum
TGCCGTGGAGATGGATGCGGGCCAGGCGGCTGCATTTGGCGGGACGGCTTTGGCTGAAGAGGCGCATCGGAATGGGCATGGGGCTGCCGCGGCTAGGGGTGAGGGGCGTGACCCTGGACGGATCGGTGCTGAGGCGCGGAAGAGCTGCTTGGCCGAGGTGCTGGATGCGATGCAAACGGAGGAGATGCAAATCTCGGCTAACCCTGTGTTTGAAGATGCTGCCATGGAATTTGAACAAGCCCTTGAGAGGGTCTCGACTGCAGCCAATGCGGAGGCAGCAGCGGCAGCTCGGCGAGCTGCTGCATTTCAAACGTCGGCTGAGCGTTTACCACCTCAGGTGGGAGATGATGTGGACATGGCCGCTGCTGAAGCAATGGCTGGAGATGTGCTTGGGGCTAGCCCGTTATTAGGCGTGAACCTTCCTTCTCCAAGTGATGCTGGTGTC
>NW_021370586.1:0-470 GCF_001605985.2 Dendrobium catenatum
ACTACAAAAAATGTAGATGAGCTTATATATATATATATATACCATGAAAATGCAAATAAATTTATGGTTTCACATATTTAATTCTTATGTAAAGATGATGCTAATTAATTTCATAAAGGCCACAATAACTTTGGACTCTTATGAAGTGCATGAAAGTAGAGCTCCAAGAAATTGCATGTTCTCTACATGCAATCTTTTGACTACTTGATTGCAACATGGCGAACCGGCGGTGAATGGTTCTTGTGCAAATGAAATTTAAGTGTTGGGCTTATATTTGCATATATAATTTCAAAAAAAATTGTTTATAGTTATCATGCTCTAAAATTGAATGTGCATTTGAGATAGTTGCACTATTTAAAAATAATTATAAATTATTGAGAAAAAAACAAAAAAATTATGATATTATATTCATTTTTCTTTTTAAAAAAAAAATAAATAGCAAAAAATAGCTCAAACCATAGAACTTAAAA
>NW_021370587.1:0-267 GCF_001605985.2 Dendrobium catenatum
TCAAATGAAGCCTATAATTTTGTTTGGGATAGCTTATAGCCACAATTTTTTTGCTACTTTTAAAAAATTGTTGTACTAAAAATTTGTTTTAAAAAAGAGTAAGAAAACTCTCAAATGAAGTCTTAGCTATACATTTTGTGATAAATTGTACTATGGATGAAGAAATGAGATCTATTACTATTAGATGTAGAAGATTGTAAGGTTTCCTCAATCGGGATGAGGAGTGAAGGAATTCAGCTTGTAATGGCTACTATTAATATAATCATG
>NW_021370588.1:0-338 GCF_001605985.2 Dendrobium catenatum
AATTTTAAACTTCTTCGTGTCTGAGCTAACATGTTGCCGTTATATATTTTTGTAACTCGATATGTGGCTAGATAAATCTTAAGAAAATTTGAGCTTTTAAATCAAATCAAAGTTTTCTCCTTATCTAAACTAACATATTATGATTATATATTTTTATAGCTTAATATGTGTGGTAGGGCAGGGTCCAAAAGCTCAAACCTTTAAATCAAAACTTTCTGCTTGTCATAATAACATATTGCAGTTACATGTCCTTTGTGGCTTGATATGTTTGCTAGGACAGAGTCCAGAATCTGATATATGCAAGATTTTCAAGATTAAATTCAATTTGATTTGAGAAA
>NW_021370589.1:0-1015 GCF_001605985.2 Dendrobium catenatum
TGGAGGTCAGTGATATGGAGGGCGACAAGGATAGCAGCCGTCGGGACAGCATTAAGATGGCGTCGGGTTCGGGGGATGGCCGTGATACCGATCGTGCGGGGGAGGAAGCCAGCAATATGGATGATTCCAAGTCTTCCTTAGACCAGTGGACGGACATGGAGGAGGACATGGCCGCGCGGGCGGAGCTCCAACTGCAGGATCTAGGGGCAGCGGTTAGCCCTGCAGTGCGAGGAGGCCCCTCTTGGGCGGATTGCACTGAAATGCAAGACAACTCTGTCTATGATCAAGGGGTTTGAATAATGCCAGCAATGTGATGGATTTGGACTATAGCAGTAGGCATGAACAAGCCCAGGTTTCGGCTGCCACTTCTCAAGGAGCTACAGGAGAGTGCACACAAGGTGTTTGTGTTAATTCCTCCAAGGAACCGACAGCCTCACCGAAATAGAAAACTGCCGCACGCAAGACGCCCTTCCCCATGGGAGGCACGGCTAGCAATCCTTTCACTTGGAATAAGATGCAGCTTGTTCCAATCTCAAAATTAAACAAAGAATCTTTCCTTGGCAAGGATGGAAAGTCGGTGGATCCCGAGCTTGAAGCGGTTCACAGCAATATTGCTAAGCTTGACCGGGTGATTGTGGCCAAGGTGGTGGGGCGTCGCATTGCTTTTCCCTACCTCCTTAGCGAACTCAAGAAGAGATGGTTCCATTTTGGGGAGTTTGAAATTGTTACAATCTCCCCCAACTTGTTTATTTGCTTGTTCCAAAATGTGGAAGCAAGAGATACCGTTCTCTCGGGTGGACCTTGGATTGTGGGAGGTAATATAATCGGCATGGATAGATGGTCACCTTCCGCATCTCCCAATTTACTTCATGTGCTTCACTCACAGATTTGGATCCGGCTCCCTCAATTGCCATTGATGTATTGGGATATTAGTAACATCACATGAATTGCAAATATGCTCGGAGATCCTTTGTGGATGGATTCCCACACGAGTACTTGGGGACGATCTTCGTTT
>NW_021370590.1:0-214 GCF_001605985.2 Dendrobium catenatum
AGGCTTTAAGATTTTTGGGTTCACAAAAAAATCTCAATAAGAGACATACTAAATGGGTTTCTTTTTTGCAAGAGTATTCCTTTCATATTAAACATAAAACTAGTGTGTTGAATAAGGTTGCTGATGCTTTAAGTCGAAGGTCGCATTTATTGATTACTGTTTATCCTACCATTTCTTGTTTTGAGTTTTTGAAAGATACTTATGCTTCTGATTC
>NW_021370591.1:0-243 GCF_001605985.2 Dendrobium catenatum
ATTTCTTCTCCCATATGGGTTCGTCTTCCACACTTGCTATTACACTGCTGGGACGAAACCAACATTACGAGAATTATTTCGAGTATAGGGACTCCTTTATTATTGGACGGAAACATGTTTAGATGGGGAAGAAGGGAATTCGCTAGAGCTTGTGTTCGGGTAAAATTAAACTCTAAGCTTTCTAGTGGTATTTGGGTTGAAGGTAATCATGGCAAATTTTTTCAAAAATTTGAATTTGAGAAT
>NW_021370592.1:0-262 GCF_001605985.2 Dendrobium catenatum
ATGATCAACACAAAAGTTTCAATACGGACAACTTTTTTATTACTTAGCTTTTCACAACTAAGCCATAGTATCTATTTGGCCACTATTTTTTCACTTCATCCAAGATTTTTTTTATGCTAGGAAGCTATTTTGTAAAGCAGTTTTTTAAAAATTACTTTCTCCATAACAACTTTGTAGTTACTTTTATAAAAAGTTACGAACATCACAATCATACTCAAAGTCTAAGCACCAAAGTTTACTCAACTATTAATAAGTTGATATT
>NW_021370593.1:0-225 GCF_001605985.2 Dendrobium catenatum
TTTGACTCCATCTATCATACGTGAAGGTGCAGAATAGTCAGTTTGAATCATATGCCATATTCGATAATCAATTGATTACAAAAATGTTGACATGCGAATTTTCCAAAAATTAAAAGAAATGTTTTCAAATAAAGGTGGTTGTGTAATACAATAGCCTTCCGCATTCTTACAATTTCCAAAATATTCCCTGATCGATTTTTTTAAGGTTTTCTAAAACACTATTTT
>NW_021370594.1:0-288 GCF_001605985.2 Dendrobium catenatum
AAGGAGAGCCTTAGTCCGTGTGCGGTCCCTGCCCTTCTTACCCCTAAGAAGGATGGGACGTGGAGAATGTGCGTTGATAGTCGTGCTATCAACAAAATCATCGTCAAGTACCGCTTCCCAATCCCTCGGTAGATGACATGTTGGACATGATGACCGGAGCCACCCTATTTTCCAAGATCGATCTTAAGAGTGACTATCACCAAATTAGGATCCGTCCGGGGGATGAATGGAAAATCGCGTTCAAGTCCAAGGATGGGTTGTACGAATGGACAGTAATGCCTTTTGGGT
>NW_021370595.1:0-758 GCF_001605985.2 Dendrobium catenatum
AAAAGACTTCTAATGCTCTCAATATTGCAACTCTTTTTTTTAACGAAGTCGTTCGTCTACATGGTCTACCAAAGAGCATTACCTCAGATAGGGATGTCAAATTCATCAGTCATTTTTGGCGTGAGCTGTGGAAGCGCCTAGGCACTGATCTAAAGTTTAGCTCCGCCTATCATCCCCAATCCGACGGCCAGACGGAAGTCGTAAACAGGACATTAGGCAACATGCTCCGCTGCCTTGTACAGGAACAGCCGAAACATTGGGAAGAAGTGCTTGCCAAGGCGGAATTTGCCTATAATGCGATGCCTAATCGCTCTACCGGAAAGGCCCCGTTTGACATAGTTTACACTAAAGCTCCTAATACTGTTCTTGATCTTTCAATTGTTCCTAAATTTCATTCACAGGCCGCCGCTTCTTTTACTCAAGACTATTCCAAAATGCTTGCTGAAGTTCGCCAGCAAATTATCAAATCAAATGCTCGTTACAAAGAGGCTGCAGACATCCACCGACGAGAGCGTCTATTCAAGGAAGGAGACCTAGTTATGGTCCGTCTTCGCCGCGAGCGGTTTCCTCCAGGAGCTTATTCGAAGCTCGCAAAGAGAAAGATCGGTCCTGTTCCAATTCTTGCCAAAATCAACGATAATGCTTATCGTATTGGATTACCAGCTGACTGCAACACTTCTTCCACCTTCAATGTAGCTGATATTTCGCCATATAAGCCGGCGGATGACGCCATCGTCTTAATCAGCTCGTCGGAGTCG
>NW_021370596.1:0-299 GCF_001605985.2 Dendrobium catenatum
GAATCATAATGTTTTTAAAAATATGTTTTCTAATATTTTAATTGAGGAGGATAGGGGTGCACTCTTTTGAGGATCTTTGTCAATTAGATCCCTCTGGCCCTAACCTCTACCTTTTAAAAGAGGCTAAAGCTGAGCTTTTTAATCTTCATGCTCAGGAAGAAACTTTTTGAAAAAAAAAAGCATCTATCAAGTATCTTGCTGAAGGTGATAATAATACCAAATACTTCCATGCTTTGGTTAACAAGAAACGGGTTATTAATTTTATTCATAAGATTTCTCGTGAGGATGGTTCTTTTTTT
>NW_021370597.1:0-349 GCF_001605985.2 Dendrobium catenatum
GGAAGATGAAATCCTTGTCTTCCCAATTGCTAACTCTTCAAGCCTCTTTATTCAAAGAATTTTGAATGAATTTAATGATGTTGTAATTATCTCCTTCTATTATTATACCTTTGCTTGCAAGCATCCCCCCTTGTATATACTTCCGTATCATCAAAATTGCCTCCATTTTGAGCTGTACCACGTCCCAATGGACTCTTCCTTCCCCAAACACAAGTAATAATCTGCCTTTGTAATCTCTAATAACACCACCAATACCCGCATTATTAGACTTCAACAAAGATGCATCAATATTTACCTTAATTCAATCTAGCAGTGGAGGGTGCCACTTCAATTGAGACTCCCTAGGGAG
>NW_021370598.1:0-427 GCF_001605985.2 Dendrobium catenatum
AGGGGGAAATTGTTGAGATTGTTGCAACTTAGTTTTTCATAACTATATTTTCATATTATGTATATTTTTGAAGATTCTAAATATTATTATTTTCAATACTGTCTCTCCTAACATATATTGAAATTATTACTTATGTTGTTTGTGTGTACTAATATTTTATAAAAATCATACTCCAAATTGTTGAAGACTTCAAATCATATTAGATTAGGGTTCATTATAATTGGAATCTATATTTTTCATCTTTATTGAGTATGAGAGAGTATGATTGTAATTGAGTAATCATGCATACACACAATGGGGGAGTGTTAAAAATTATAATTTTTTGAATTAATTTTACTGAACAATTTCAATTCATAAGGGACAATTTGTTTAGTTATTTCCTCCAACAAGCAGCTAAATGAACCATGAGAAAAGAAAAATTTCTATG
>NW_021370599.1:0-384 GCF_001605985.2 Dendrobium catenatum
AAAAACATCACAAAAGACTAACAAGCACACTAAAAAAACAGGAAATAAACAACACAAAATACAGACTAAAACAATGAGGGATCCAGATCATCAGATGGAGGTGGTGGAGGTGGCTGCTGAAAGCAGGTGGAAAGTGTGGTGAACTGAGCATTGAACCAGGCGATGTCCTGGTCATGCTGCTGCTGCTGCTGAGTAACGAAACTGTCAAATCGGGCTAAATCCTCAGCGCGGTGTTGCTCGTAGCGGGCAATGTCCTCTGAGTGTTGCTGCTCCTGAGCAACAACGTAGGCGTCAAACCGAGTCTCCCAACGATCAAACCTCTCAATCAACTGATCAAAGGGTGAGTGCTGGTGGAGAGGGACAGGATCAGGAATGGGAGCAGGA
>NW_021370600.1:0-221 GCF_001605985.2 Dendrobium catenatum
ATTTTTTGGACAAAGTTCCTTTTAGTTTCAAGCACACGAAGTTTTATTCATTTATATTCTTATGCATGCAATTTTTAATGCAAGAAAAAGATGGATGTTAAATTAATAAGTCTCAAATCCTTACGAAAGCAAGTTGTTTGATGTTTGCAAATAAGCTACTAGTTCTTATTTTAAATTATTATAAAAAAAGCAGCTGATGCTATATTTTGTTTGCAGCAGGG
>NW_021370601.1:0-467 GCF_001605985.2 Dendrobium catenatum
TATTTAAAGAAAACAATACGTTCGTCCTGGACGAAAACAAGTTTGTCCTGGACGAAAATCATCATTCGTTTGGACGAAAATATTTCGTACAGACGATCAAATTCGTCCAAAATGTAACGGCTTTTCATAATCAACACAACTTACGATACGTCCCTTCGTACAGACTTTTGAATTGACCGGTCGTACATATGAAAATAATTTGTACAGACGATCTAAAAGTAACTCGTTTAAATGTCTCTTGAAAACCGTCCCCTACACTGAAACGACATCTGTTCGTCTGAACGAACCAAAAAATCGTACAGACGAAATCCATATTAAAAATTGTCTTATCCACTCAACCGCTGCATTCAATCGTCTCGACGTTTGAGAAAACGAAAAAAAAGTTTGTCCTGGACGATTGTCAGATCGTACAGACGATCTAATTAAAAATTGCTCTCAAAACGGTTAAAATGTACGCAAACCAATTT
>NW_021370602.1:0-423 GCF_001605985.2 Dendrobium catenatum
TTACGCTATAAGCTTGCATTTTATTTATTTATTTATTTTCACTAATTTGGTTTGAAATGTGTTTCTTCACAAATGTGGGCCCACCCCATGGGGGCTTAGCTGGGTTGGTGGACGAGTATGGTTGGGAGACTTTCAATCCATGTTCGAATCCCCTCTCATACGACGCGACTCCTTTAGTGGGGAGAAAATAATTACGAGTCCTGCACTTGTGGGGCTGGTTACTAGTAGGCTCACAGAGGGATTGATTATGCCGCTAAAAACCTTTTAAAGGGAAAATTATTACGTGCATCGTTCGGAGGTGAATTCGGATGCACCACATAACCAGGGGCCCAATGTATCATGGTGATGTGGTGCATCCGAATTCGCCTCCTATTGATCTGGATGCCGCACTTAATAATCTCTCATCTTAAAAGTACTATGGCA
>NW_021370603.1:0-239 GCF_001605985.2 Dendrobium catenatum
CCATAAATTCATCAATGTTTTCTTCAATATTTTCTTTTCCTTCAAGGAATTCTTCTCCCTTCATATTTTGATCATCTATATTTTTCTCCAGTACTCGGATCTCCGAACGACGACGCCATTGGATTTCTGGTTCTTGATTAGGCACGGGGACTTCTTTGATCAGTGGGCTGCGATCGAAGTTAGTCTCTTCTTTTGGAGGAGATGGAGGACGACGGGATCCCCTGGAGGATTCTCCAAGG
>NW_021370604.1:0-262 GCF_001605985.2 Dendrobium catenatum
TGGGCACACGTATGTCCAATTGCCCTTATAAGGACCAATCCAATCACTTTCAACCAAATTATTCCAATTTATTTCCCCAATTATTTTAAAAATAGTAAAAAAATTTAATCATAGATACCTTAACCATAATTGACCTTTAAAAAGGAAAATATTCAACCAAATCATTTGGATCCAGTTGACCCAATAAGGTAAATATGATAGATGGCAACATTAGTCAAATTGAGCTTGTTAAGATAGTTGTTATTTGCATGTTTTACATTTT
>NW_021370605.1:0-263 GCF_001605985.2 Dendrobium catenatum
TACAATAAAGAAACCTTTCACTACTTCCTCGCCAACACGTCCTTTAATTCTGACCATTCTATAATCTGTTCCTTTGTCTTTAAACAAAAAGTTAAAATAACTAAGGCTGACTTAGGAGCCTTTTTGAATTTAAGGATAGAGGGAGTTAGATCTCATCACTTGATCAACACTCATGATTATGAATGGTATGAAATTAATAATGCGATTAGAGGAAACAATTTGAACGAACATGTGGTTAAAGTATCCGGTTTCGTTCGAAATGC
>NW_021370606.1:0-200 GCF_001605985.2 Dendrobium catenatum
TAAAAATTAAAGAGGGAAATTTTTAATTACCAATTCACCCCCCCTCTTGGTTAGTTGCTGGGATATAATATTAGGTCTAACAACATAATTCATATTGAACAAAGTTTCAATACGTGGTATCAGATCTTAGTTTCAAAATCATAAGTTTAGACTACTTTTTGATTAACGACTACGGCTACATTTGGAAACTAAAACACACC
>NW_021370607.1:0-218 GCF_001605985.2 Dendrobium catenatum
ATAAAAATTTAAATATTTTATTTCTAGATGCATAATATCCTTCATAAGTCCATGGATACATAGGAATTTTTCTTAAAATGTCGGCCCTATACTCCAAAAAAAGTTAAATAAAAATAGCTTACACATCTTTCATAAGACAATACAACATAGTTTTAAAGAAATTAGGTGGTTAAACTGGCAATCTATTCTGATGTAAGTCAAGAGTTGTAGTTAATTAA
>NW_021370608.1:0-236 GCF_001605985.2 Dendrobium catenatum
AAAATATGGCTGGATCAGCCAGAATTTAAAGAAACGGCCATATCGTCCAGGCCGATATGGCTCAATAATTGCATACAGGCCGATTGGTAAAAAAAGTGGTCCAATCATTAAGACTGATCAGATATCGGCCAGGACGATTAGACACAGGCAATCATCCCGAGGAGGCAATCCGGATGACCGTTGAAAAAGCAGATCGTCAGGGCCGATTAGGTGTATCGTCCAGGACGATGCACAAT
>NW_021370609.1:0-298 GCF_001605985.2 Dendrobium catenatum
CTTTCCCAAGGAGGAAGAAGAAGAACAGAACAAGCTCGCAAGCTTTTCCAAAGAAGAAAAAACCCTCAGGTTTTTGGCTCCAAAAATGATGTAGACACACAAGAAGAAACTGACACAATGGATAGAATTTAAAACAAACTTTATTAAAATTAAAACAGACAACTAAAACTTGACAAACACAACAAGAAATACTAGGAGATTTTAAAGAAATAAAAAAAAACGCTATCCTCAGACAACCGTCAGAGCGGGTTCCTCACATGT
Organism: Dendrobium catenatum; assembly: GCF_001605985.2. Lineage (NCBI taxonomy): Eukaryota > Viridiplantae > Streptophyta > Magnoliopsida > Asparagales > Orchidaceae > Dendrobium > Dendrobium catenatum. The sequence goes on from NW_021370609.1 coordinate 262, forward strand.
ATCGAGTAGTAGATTAAATAAGAGAAGTGCATAAGAC
>NW_021370610.1:0-325 GCF_001605985.2 Dendrobium catenatum
CCATTAGCAAACACATGGTTCACCGTTTCAATATGCTGACAGCAATGACATTTAGAAGCTAATTGAATGCCTTTTTTCATCAGGTTCATATCGACAGGAATAAAATTAGAAATCACACGCCACACCAGAATAGCATAGGTGGTAGGGATCGAATTGTGCCATATAACAGAAAAAAACGGGTTATGAGTCTTATTCTTCTTGATGCAATACCAGGCTTCCTTAGCCTCAAATAAACCATTGTGAGAGTTAGTAAAGAGAATGGAATCATGATTCTCGCAATGAAGAGGAATTTTAATAATCAAATTAATAATAAAATCAGGAACAT
>NW_021370611.1:0-303 GCF_001605985.2 Dendrobium catenatum
GGCGGAAGTGTCGATGAAGGCCATCGTCCTTTCGCCCGCGGCCGAGATCGGAATCGCGATAGGGATCATGATCGCGATAAAGAAGCTCACCGCTCTTTCCTCCTCCGCCTACCCAATTTTATCCGCTCTTTCCTCTCGCTTGACGACCGCAGGGCGTACTCTCTTCTATCCTCTCACAGAGTTCACCTCGCTTTCCTTGCTTTTCTGCTTCTTATTGGTCTTGTGTCGCTCCCTTATCTATGGGCCCGTCTGGTGAGCTTCATCTCCTTCTATTTCTCCGCTGATTATTGTTTTATGGATTTT
>NW_021370612.1:0-297 GCF_001605985.2 Dendrobium catenatum
ATTTTGTTATGCAAGTGCATAGCTCATATTGCCGGCCCTATGTTCCTATACAAATCTTGAAATTTTATAAAAAATATTATCATGGCTTGAGTCGGATCCTCGTCAAATGGATAAATTATTTTGTGTGGATCCCAGACGGCGTCCGGAGACGAATGAGAGCGTGTCCTATCACTTTTTTGTTATGTACCGGTATTGTGTACCGCTGTGTATCGAATGATGTGGCGCACTCTCATTCGTCTACGGACGATCCGGAGTTTATAAAGAATAATTTCTCCATCAAATATGCTCTAATAAATC
>NW_021370613.1:0-270 GCF_001605985.2 Dendrobium catenatum
AATTGAAATAAAAAATTATATTTAAAAAATTATTTTCATAATATTTTTTTTTGGGAAATAAAATATTTAATATACACTTGTCTAATTTAATTTTAAATACTTTTTCATAAAATATTTTACTACTCAGCATATTTGACACATGTCAGACGAATCTTATGTATGTCGTGTTTGATATATGTCGAACACCTCATGCTTATTTTGAAGCAGAGATTATTATGTGTGGAGACCGGACGGCGAGAACCGTACGGATTTGCAGCATATTTACTGCAT
>NW_021370614.1:0-324 GCF_001605985.2 Dendrobium catenatum
ATTCCTTCCTTCTCGACTGTCCCAAGATCAGTAGTCGGAAAAGTGGCATTCTCTCTAAGGAGAGGGACACATACCTCAGGAGGTGAAGCAGGAGCTTGTAGGGAAATAGCTCCTACATCAGGTAAGGTAAGGTCCTCAGACTCCTGTGTAGGAAGCCTAGGAGTGACGCATAAATCTATGCTGCCAACAACCGGATCATCAACGGGAATCATAACTGAATCAGGAGCTGGACTGGTTGTAAGAAGGCTATCTACTGCAACAACTGGAGAACTAGGTTGAACATCCAACGACTCAATCAAAACTGGAGGAGGTTTAACTGGGACT
>NW_021370615.1:0-223 GCF_001605985.2 Dendrobium catenatum
TTTCTCCTCTACCTTCTCCTTGCTAGGAGTGGCTTTGTTAAAATTATTCAAAGTTCTGGTTAGCTGAAAGGCTCAGGGAAATATTTAAATTTGAGTTCAAATGTTAATGATTTAAGATTGATTTTAATGATTTTTTTAGAGTTTTAAGACAAATTTCAAATTTTAGGAATTTTCTGGATTATTCTGATCATTTAATCAAGGGGTCAAAAATTAACTTTTTAAT
>NW_021370616.1:0-358 GCF_001605985.2 Dendrobium catenatum
CATAATATTTTGCTTATAATATCAAACATCTATAGGTTTTACCAAATTTTATTTGACTTCAACCCAATTTTCATTAAATAATCCGGTCGAGCTTGTGTGGGCTCCGAAAATTCGGTCCCGGCCTCCGCCCAACTTTGCTTTTTCTTCGGCGAGGGCAGTTTTAATGGAATAAGTTCCGGGGTAAATTTTGAAACACAGATGGGTTTGTAGATACGACACTACCCAGAGATTTCGCCCTAATTTTGTGAGGACTTTATGATCTGGGTTATTGTTTCCTATAGGCGCAAGCCCCTATAGTTAATTACTCCTACCGATAATGAGAGAGAACTTTCGATTAAGGCTAGTCGTCCATCAGATA
>NW_021370617.1:0-298 GCF_001605985.2 Dendrobium catenatum
GACTTAAACCAAAATCTTCCCTTGAGCCTTTCAACCACCAGAACATTAAGCAACTTTAACCAATTACCCAGTTTAGGATATATCCAAACCACACAGCTTGCTCACACATTTAGATTGACCCATTAGGACACGGACTCTAGCTTTAGGTTAGGTCGGTGTTTCTTTCTGTTTTTGAGATAGATTGATATGCATACAAAATAAGAGTGGCATCCTAGGTTAGATAACATAGACATAGGTTCACTGTCCACGGACCTGTGCACTTCCTATTTGTCAGCCTAGGATTAGGTCCCCAGCCTCT
>NW_021370618.1:0-287 GCF_001605985.2 Dendrobium catenatum
AGGATCTAATTAATTCAATCCCCTCCCCCCATTACTCCCTTAATTGAGGTTTCAAATTGACCCCTTTCCTTTTAATAAAATCTGACATTAAATCTAAAAATTGAAACGGATTCCCTCTCTCCTCATAAACTGAAATCTGAGAATTGAAAACTGAAACGATTTTTCTTTATTTCTCTTTGGGAAAGAACTCCAAAATCTGAGAATTCCCAAAATCTTAGGTTTTTCTAAATTCCACGTAACAGCTCTTGGGAATATTTCCCCTAACTCCTCTCTACATCCAACCGTTC
>NW_021370619.1:0-210 GCF_001605985.2 Dendrobium catenatum
TTGAAATTAATTGAAAATAATTAATCATTTAGAATTAATTAATGTAAATTTATTAGTTAATTGAAAATTGTTAATAAAAAAATTAATCAGTTAATTAAAATTGATTAAAAAATCACTTAATTAATAAAAAAATTAATTAGTCAAAATTAATTAATTAAAATTGATTAATGAAATTGGCTAATTAAAATTCGAGAGCTATTTTTTTAAAAA
>NW_021370620.1:0-397 GCF_001605985.2 Dendrobium catenatum
ATTAGATTTAAACGAGAATTTGACTTTTAGTATGACAAAATGGAGAAAAAGGATTCATGTAGCCGACCCCACGTAGTGGGATAAAGGCTTGATGTTGTTCTCTCTCTCTCTCTCTCTCTTGTCATTTTATTTTTATAGATGACAACCTCCTCCACTAGCCTCTCTTGCTCTCTGTATCTCTCTCTCTCTCTCCATGAGGGGTGAGACTATTTTTCTATCTTCATCTCCACATCAAAGTTTTTTTTAATTAAATTTTTCATAAATGTTTTTTTAAACTCAAATTCTAATTTATTGGAGATTTATATAAAGCCGACAAATTATATTAGAGGAGAATTATAATATTTAAAATTAAATTAAGTAGTTTAAAATATACTTATTATATATATTTATATATTTT
>NW_021370621.1:0-678 GCF_001605985.2 Dendrobium catenatum
TGTGAGGAGTTTTCTAAAACAATGAGTAGAGAGTTTGAAATGAGTTTGATGGGAGAATTGTCTTATTTTTTGGGGTTTAGCATAAAACAATTGGAGGATGGAACCTTTTTGACTCAAACAAAATACATAAGAGACATTTTGAAGAAATATGAGATGGACAAAGCCAAGCCAATTAACACTCCCATGAGTTCTAGTGCTCCATTGGATAAGGACCTAAGTGGTAAGTCTGTTGATCAAAAGAAGTATAGAGGCATGATTGGATCATTACTTTACTTTACTGCAAGCAGACCTAACATTATGTTTAGTGTTTGCCTTTGTGCTAGATTTCAAGCTGACCCTAAGGAATCCCACCTGACTGCAGTTAAGAGAATTTTTAAATACATTTTGGGGACACAAGGCTTATGGATTTGGTATCCTAGACACAGCACTTTTTTTGAAATTGTTGGATTTTCTGACTCTGATTATGCAGGATGCAAGGTGGACAGGAAAAGTACTTCAGGAACTTATCAATTCATTGGACAGTCTTTGGTCTCATGGTCTAGCAGGAAACAAAACTTAGTTGCACTTTCTACTGCTGAAGCGGAGTATATTGCTCTTGGAAGTTGTGTGGCCCAAGTTCTTTGGTTGAAATAACAGGTATCAGATTTAGGAGTTTCGGTAAGCACTATCTCAATTTTT
>NW_021370622.1:0-201 GCF_001605985.2 Dendrobium catenatum
AATAATGAAATATGCTTATCAAAGTGTTATGATAGAACAAATATTGAAATAAACAAATTGCATATTGCAGACATACATTGTATTTAGGTATACTCCCAATGACATGCGATGAGATTACAACTAATAATTTAAACTACACCAATCATTTAATGCATAATTAGAAGGTTCTATTAGTCTTCGTTTGGGATAACTTTCCTACTA
>NW_021370623.1:0-222 GCF_001605985.2 Dendrobium catenatum
ATCACCACCACCATTACTGGCCACTAACCACTATCATCTTCGAACTTTATGTTACATTCATTTTACTTCAAGCCAAATAAGAAAAATAAGGGGATTTACATGCACACCATCGCATATCACTATATTTACATATTTTATGCCCAAAACTTAAATATTTCATCCATTCCACCCATATACAACTTTAATATCAAATATATCACTCCTATATTTCATTTATACCAC
>NW_021370624.1:0-258 GCF_001605985.2 Dendrobium catenatum
AATTAATTTCAGGATTTGAATGAAAATGGGGAGGAAAATAATTTGAAGATTGATTTCAAATTAAGATGCCATTAAATGCCTTAATTGGGGGAATTGATGGGAGGAACACCAATTATGAAAGATTTCAAATTTGAAATTTGAAATCCCAAATTGTCATGGATTTTCCCTCTTGATTTTGCCAACCCAAATTGGAAAGAGGCATGGCCAAGGGAGAATGAGGAGGTGAGGTGGCCGACGGGTTGTGAAAAGGTGGCCGGC
>NW_021370625.1:0-224 GCF_001605985.2 Dendrobium catenatum
ATTTGCTGAAATTAAAGTTCAGATGATCATGAATTTAATTTTGCAAGTTTCTAATTCAAATATTGCCTCAAGCAAAATTTTGGAAATATATTTTAATTCTTCAAAAAATTACAAAAAAGTACAAGGCATGACCCCTCCTTAAACATTAACATGAATTTTCCCTCGGAGTCGTGAAACAAATAAAATCTCTTTAATTGCACTTTTAGCTTTTGATGAAGTCGGTC
>NW_021370626.1:0-272 GCF_001605985.2 Dendrobium catenatum
GCCCGATCAACGGTCCAGACCGAGCCGCGCAGCTCGTTCGCCCAACCGTGTAGCTGATCGCTAGCTTGATCCGCCGTCCAACTAGATCTGGACCGTTAATTTGAAATCGCGGGATTGATATCCCGCCGTCTGATCCTTCTCCATGAGCTCAGACCGCGTGATATCATCTGAGCCGTTGTTTCGTTTCCACGGGAGATCGAACGGCTGCCATTTATGCTGACTGGTTTAAGTGGAAGCCGCGTGGACCCCAGCCGCTGCCATGCATTGAATGC
>NW_021370627.1:0-215 GCF_001605985.2 Dendrobium catenatum
AGGGTTAAATTGATTGTCAAGGCTAAATTCCATTAATGATGTTGAGATTGAAGGATAATCAGGGCTACTGCAGGATCTGAAGGATTATTGGCATCTAGATTCAATGATTATCTATTGTTATGAGTACTAGCTTGTTATTTGGATTAGCTATTATTTTGAAGTAGTATGTTTCGTTGTTAAGGAGCTGAAAGACTTGGAAGAGACTCATTGCATCA
>NW_021370628.1:0-218 GCF_001605985.2 Dendrobium catenatum
ATTTTTTATTTTAATGAGCAAATTACAAATCATATTTATAACAAGCACTGGAAGCAAATAATATAAACTATACTAATGAAAATAAAAAAAAATATAACCAAGAGTACCTACTCCCCCTTTTGACATCACAAAAAAAGAGAAACTACATATATACTACAATACAAAATAAAAGAAATGACTAAAACTTGATAGAATAATCAAATAAACATTAAACAAGA
>NW_021370629.1:0-419 GCF_001605985.2 Dendrobium catenatum
ACCACGATTCTGAAGCTTGACTAGCTTTACGTCTCTTAGCCACATGATACTCTTCTGGATAATTTTTCATAACAATCTGATGGAGGGGTTGAGGGGCGACTGGCACTTTATCTTGCTGGCTTGAATCTAGTACTTCTTCTGCCCTCAGAAATTGTAATAGAGCGGGCTCTAAGACCCTACGAGTGTAAACCCCGATGAATATAAGCCTCTCCTCGTTGATGTTCGCCATTTCTTTGGCTAATTTAGCCAAACAATCTGCTTTAGCATTCTGTCCTCGAGGAACTCGAGCTATTTCAGCATTTGGTATTTGCTTCAGAAGCTCGAGGGCTTGCCGGTGGAAATGGGCCAATTCAACTTTGCCAACTTTATAAATACCGAGGATCTGATTTATCACGAGCTGAGAATCACCAAAGATTTGG
>NW_021370630.1:0-489 GCF_001605985.2 Dendrobium catenatum
TAATTGAGTGATTTGATCCCATAAAATCCTTCTAGTACGATGAGAGGAGGCAGCATAGATAGAAGATGCACATATTGTAAATTAGAACTCTCAATATTAAAATGCAACACTTGAGTGAAATTCCCAATAATATCAATTCTAACATAATCCATTCAGAAAACCCAAATTTTATAAGCAATATTTGATTTGGCAAATTTAAAGCCCAAATATTTACCAGTACTAAGTAATTTATCCACATATATTAAAGATTCAAGCAAAACAAGAATAAACACATTATGAATACCACATAAATTTTTCTCTCTAAACTTAGTAGAGGGGCAACCAATACCCCGAACATTCAAAATGATGGCGTTAAACATAAAAACAAAATCAATGTGAAGTTTGCAAATGGGTATTTCTAGGAGATTGTAAAAAACATTTTTTGGGTTTTCTACCTCTCTTTCCATGACCCCAAGAGAAGCTCAAATCATGATCTTCTCTAGCATAAAA
>NW_021370631.1:0-305 GCF_001605985.2 Dendrobium catenatum
AAGTCATCAGATTTATTTTAAAATTAGTATAATATGATAATTTCATTTACAGTGCTAATCTAAAAAATATATAATTATTTTTTAAATTCATTTTGATATAATGTATATCAGAATATTTTAACATATTTTTCTTTTTCGATTTTCTTTTCTTTGTTTGAGCTGGAAAGTGATTTTTTTTTTCTTAAAAAATTTTAACATCACATGATATCATGAAAATTCCCATACATTTAATTAATCAGTGTGTTTGTAGATGGTTAATTTAGGCTTTATTTGGGATAGCTTTTTTATTATTTTTTAAAATAAAT
>NW_021370632.1:0-453 GCF_001605985.2 Dendrobium catenatum
ATTCGTATGGGACGAGAAGTGCCAAAATGCTTTCGATGATATTAAACAATACCTTTCTAATCCGCTAGCTTTGGTAGCTCCAATTCCGGGAAAGCCGTTGATTCTCTACACTACAGCCTTAGATGAGTCTTTAGGCGCTCTGTTGGCTCAAGTCAAAGGTGAAGGCAAGGAGAACGCTCTCTATTACCTTAGTCGAAGACTTCTTCCTTCTGAAATCTGATACCCATCAATTGAGAAGCATTGTCTTGCTTAGATTTTTGCAGTTCAGAAACTGAGGCATTACATGCTCTCCCACTCAATCAGTTTGATTTCAAGAGTTAATCCTTTGCAATATCTTATGACCCGACCTACGCTGTCAGGACGCTTAGCTCGTTGGTCTATGATATTACTGCAATTTAAAATTACTTTCACTCCTCTTCGTGCTGTGAAAGGACAAGCCGTCGCAGATTATCT
>NW_021370633.1:0-276 GCF_001605985.2 Dendrobium catenatum
CCCCGCCTCTTTCTGGTCTTGGTCTAGCAACCAGCTTTGGCTAGTACCATCATTGGTAAGGGCGGGGTGAACACCAAGCAGGTCTGTCATTTGATAGGAGCTAAATTATTTATCCGGGAGCACGAGACTAATGCAAATCTTAGGAACATCAAACTGGAAGGAACATTTGATCAGATCAAGCAGGCAATAGGGATGGTGAGGGAACTAATTGTTAACATCAGTAGTAGTGCTGCTCCTATGCCCCTGAAGCCAGCTTGTGTTTTTGGGGCTGGAGGA
>NW_021370634.1:0-514 GCF_001605985.2 Dendrobium catenatum
TTTTGTTTTTGTTTTGTTTCTAATTTATTTATTTTTTTTCTTCTGATTTGTTTTTATTTTCATGGAAAATAAAAATATGTTTGATTACACACAACAACAATATCAAGCCTTTATCCGACTATGTGTTGTCGGCTACATGAATCCTTTTCTTCATTCTGTCCTGTGGCTAATCAAATATAAATGTGGACACCTACTTTAGTGGAGTCTCCATAGATCTTTAAGCCTACTGAAAGAAACCCCTCGGTGGTAGGATTAGTGAAGGTTTTATTTTCAAGAGGCAGATCAAGTATATAGATAAAGTACTACTATAGAGGTTTCACCTTTTTTTTTTTAATAATTTAATATTCCTGGTTGATGCTTCTTATTGGTGTAAGCTAGCTTGATTAATTACTCTTGATTTTGAGATTGAACTTCTAATTAAGGCAAATGTTCAATATTTTGATGGACCGGCAATCCCACATCAGCACCGGCCCAAAATGGGCCGGTTCTCGTTTACTGCAGGCAGAGAACCCGC
>NW_021370635.1:0-365 GCF_001605985.2 Dendrobium catenatum
AAATTATCTACTGTTTTTGTGGTTTTGTGTGGATTTTATGAAGGTTTCTCGCTGTATTTCAAAGATTGATAGGAAATACTTGAGATCTACAAGTGTTTCTTATCACTATGATGCGCCAATACTTTATAACATCAAAGTATATTGTATATGACACATGCAAAACGCAACGCGTGTCTGACATATATTAGGCATCCCATCAGCTAGTTAGAATAAAAAAAAAATATTTAAATGAATGATATGTAAGTTTTGGGTTAAGTGATATAACGATGACAAAATACAGTGACAATGAAAGAGTATAAAACTAATAAGAGTTCTAATTTTGAATAAGGCAACCTTCAACAATTAATTTATTTAGATTGCCTTTT
>NW_021370636.1:0-299 GCF_001605985.2 Dendrobium catenatum
CAGGTACTATGGTTAAAACAATAAATTCTTGATCTTGAACTACCTGTTGGAACCATCTCAATCATGTGTGACAACACAAGTGAAATTTGTATCTCTAAGAACCCAATTAACCACTCTCAAATGAAACACATAGACATTAGACATCTTTTCATTAGAGATCACGTTGCAAAGGGAGATATAGAATTGCATCACATCGCTACAGGAGATCAACTAGCTGACATATTCATAAAACCTCTAGCTTTCGACACCTCTAGCACATTGAGGACTAGATTAGGTGTGATAGATATAACTGCATAAAA
>NW_021370637.1:0-243 GCF_001605985.2 Dendrobium catenatum
TTCTGATTTGATCTGTTTCGTTCTGATCTGTCCGATTATGTTCTGATTTTTGTACGAATTTGTCTGATGTGTTTGATTTTGAGATTCTGAGAATTTTGATTAAAGGTTTGTTGCTTTGCTGAGCTGTTGAGCTCACTCTCATTTTCTGGTGGTTTTCAGGTTCTGGGAAAGGGAAGGAAGTCCAGGACTAGAGTTCAGAGTCCGACCTGTGATAGGTACTTTTGTACTTTTGATTTTTGTACG
>NW_021370638.1:0-240 GCF_001605985.2 Dendrobium catenatum
ATAATGGATCATCTATTGGAGAGGAAGATCCATCTCTCCCAAATCCTTAGACGCCGTTATAGCCCGAACAAGAACTAAGAACTAGAAAATTTCAGCAAAAACAGAGATGAAAACCTAACCCTAGCCACCAAAACATGCTTAAGCATACAATAATTAGGTAATCCCAACACAACCCCTTCTATTTGAATTTTCCCTCCTAAATCCCCTCTTAATTTCCCCTAATTAAGCTTGTGGACCCCA
>NW_021370639.1:0-211 GCF_001605985.2 Dendrobium catenatum
GTCAATGACGATGGGAAAGAGAATGCTCTCTACTACCAAAGTCGGAGACTTCTACCAACGGAAATTCGATATCCAGCGATTGAGAAACATTGTCTTGCTTTAGTTTTTGCAGCCCAAAAACTAAGACATTACATGCTTTCTCATCAAGTTAACTTGATTTCTAGTTTTAACCCGTTGCAGTATCTTATGACCAGGCCTACGTTGTCAGGAC
>NW_021370640.1:0-375 GCF_001605985.2 Dendrobium catenatum
ATCATGAAACAAAAATTATTTTATAATAATTATATAAATTAAATAATCACAAAAATCTGAATTAAAGAAAAATAATAATAATTGTTCCAAGAAAAACATAACTCTTCAATATTCTTCCTTTCAGCTCAACTTTATGAATTTCATTTAAAAAAAGAAAAACCTATTTTATGGGATGAGTGGAGGCAAGGGATAGGGTTGTCTAAATCGGGTCACGAGTCGTAACCGAAACTAACCTGACACTAGTTGCCCCAACACGAACTCAACACATTTTTACAAACAGGTCAAGTATTTAAACCCTAAGCAGACCCGGGCGAGTTGTCAGGTTGACCCTACCCGACCTGCGTACACGTTTTGAAGGAGGAGTTGGACAGCGTA
>NW_021370641.1:0-255 GCF_001605985.2 Dendrobium catenatum
CATCCAGGACTTGGGACCTGGCAACGGCAATGTTAAAAAAATTAATACAATAACATAAAATAAATCATCAAATAAAAAACCTATTATCATTAAATTATCATCTTATCTTTTTATTAACAAACTAATTATTAAACAACAAACAAGCATAGTCATGAATATAAATAATAAACAAGCTTCAAACTCTTTACTATATGACAAAATTTAATATTTTATTTAATTTTATAAATAAAAAATATATTCTAGGAACAAATATCA
>NW_021370642.1:0-302 GCF_001605985.2 Dendrobium catenatum
CGCCATTCTTCGACGCCGGATTTGAATCGGACGAAGAAACTGTTGGAGACTACCTTGATCGGATTCTACCGACGCTCATACAAGTCATTGACAAACATTATCCAGCTTCCGAGTGGATCATCGATAGTCGTCCATCCGTTCCTCCGAATCCGGCCTCCTTCCCGACGAAGAGTATTCTCAAGATCACTTGTCTACTAGTGGCGTCGCTAAGCTTGCTCACGGCCCTCTTCCGCTAACCTCCACCTCAAATATGAGTGACGGATCTCAAGGTGAAGGGTCTAAATTTTAAATTTGGGGCTTTG
>NW_021370643.1:0-226 GCF_001605985.2 Dendrobium catenatum
CTATTATTATTAGATATTATATATGATACGTATTCAAAAAATTATCATGATAGGGCATGAATCTCGAAGCAAAATCAAGTTTGCAACTTTTGAAATTAAAATTGGGACCATCCGAACTCGGATATCAGCAAACTTATAGTCGAACTGAACGTATTGGAAATACGAACCCAACGACACCAAATTCGACTCAATCCGAGCCCAAATGAGTCTAAATCAAAGACCCAAA
>NW_021370644.1:0-334 GCF_001605985.2 Dendrobium catenatum
TTGTATGGATTTGCATGTATACGATATTGCATCGTATGGATTTCCTGATATGCATTGATTTATTGATTTCCGATTGATTTATTGATATTGATAGATTTATCGAATTGATTTATTATCGTACGAATTCATTGATTTCATTGATTGATCATTGAGCATTGATACTATTGATTATTGATTCATATGGACATGGACGACATAGATTCATAGACTCATTGATACTATTGATCCTGCATTGATTTGACTTGCTACTATTGATTTATCGTATTGCTTTTTCGATTTATTTGATCGACATGATATTATAGACTGGATTCGATTGATTGATTGATTGATTTGA
>NW_021370645.1:0-240 GCF_001605985.2 Dendrobium catenatum
TTAGATTTTTATATAATGTTAAGACATTAAACTCTCACTCACATGCTGCAAATTTTAGCTTCTTTGATATTAATGATTTATATAAAAAATTGTAATGATTGAGAGCAAACTTTTATGATCTTATTAAATTGAACACAATTTCATATTATCAAAACCTACATGTAACAACTTGCAATCTAATATAGGCAAAGAGTAAATATTATCTTTTTTCAACGTTATTATTCTAATTCAACAAACGGG
>NW_021370646.1:0-1258 GCF_001605985.2 Dendrobium catenatum
TTTTCTTTTTCATTTTCTTTTTCTTTTCTTTTTTTTTTCTTCTCCTTTTTTTTTTTAAATCTCTTTATACATATATATACACTATATATATTCAAACAAAACTATTAACAACAGTAAGCATAAATAGGTAAACGGAACAAAAGCTTCTTGTTTGATTCTCTCTCTTTTTTTTTGGAAGTATATACATGTATATATATACACATCTATTCATATATGTATATGCACATGTATAAAAAATTAGCAGATTAGAACATGCATAACTAGATAAAAAAAGGAATGTTAAATACATCATTTAATAATGATAACTAATGCAAACAAATCAAAAATTCAATGAAACAGAGAATTGCTCCCTTTCTTTTTGCTGTTTGAAATGGGCTTTAGCGGGCTTGAAGTAAAAATGGTGGTTGAAACATTAAGTGGATCATGTGAGATGAAGTAGGCTAGGAGGATTTGTGAGTGGATAGATTTTGTTAGGCTGTTTTAAAGATGGGCTGATTTTGGTGGAATGGGCTTTTAATGGAGAGAAACTGATTCATTTATATGTTTTTTTTTTTTTTTGGGCTGATTCTATGTACAACAATGATTTTTTTGCTGTAGTGGATGGGAGGTATCATGGGAATTGAAGAAAGTTGTTATTGGCTGCCAAAGAATAGAGCAAATGGAGGTGTCTGGCTCAGTTTTGGACTCTTTATCAAGAACTAAAGGAGGAGACGGGTTTAAGCTCAGTTGCAGGCTTGAGGAAAAAGCTCGGCTCAGTGCAAGGGACGGACGGCTACCTGCCCTGCTTGGGTGAGCTTGAGGCGTGGAAGGGAATAACTTGATCGTTTGGAAGTGGAAATTACTACAGCCAGTGGATGAGACTCTGGTTGTAAACTGCAAAGTTCCTGTGCCTTGAGCCCTTCGTGAAAGATGTCAGGTTCTTGGCACAGTGGAGGCGGAACAGGTGCTGGACATCGGTAATCTTCCTGGAGGGAGGCCGGATTTGGACGGGCAAAGGTGCATGGATGGATCTGAAGACAAGGAGAAATCAGCATGGTAGCGTGAGACTGCTGCTTGGAGTGGACAGACATCGCCAGATTTGGTGGTGGGATCGTGAGCTTTGATTGCAGGAAGAGACTTAGCGTTCAAGTAGAGTTTGGCTAGTGAGATCACGGGTATGAAGGCAAGGGATCTTCATCACCTCCAAGCTAATCTGCGACCTGACATTTGGATCGGTGACTCCAAGGCTGAAGTTGGGCCTCTTCTCTTCCTTGTCCTT
>NW_021370647.1:0-4289 GCF_001605985.2 Dendrobium catenatum
TGACCGCTTTAGCCGCTTAAGTTTTGACGCGAACGGCCAACCGCGGACGCGACGTCGAATCCGACAAACTGCAGACGACACGACATACCATAGACGACGCGACGGATGGACGCCGACGTGAATGACGCGAACCTGGGTCAAACTGGGTTGATTCCAGGTTTTCGGGTCAAACCCGAACTGAATCGGTTTTACAAACGGGTTGAAATATCTAACCCGAACCCGACACGGTTCAAGTTCGGGTTTACCCGACCCCAAAATTTCCGTGTCGGGTTTTCGGTTCATGTCCAATATTGACACCCCTACATTCAACACGGCCATCATCGGGGTGTTCAGGGTTATTTTCATTTAAAGCTTGAACCTTGTCGACTCTATCAAGTTGCAAATAGGGGATTGGGTTTCGTAGGTTTTATGCATTTGTTAGTGAATTCTCTTGATTATAGGCCTTGAAGGCCTAATATGAATATATTTAAACAAATATACCAATCGACACAACCGTATATTTGTTTGATGGTTCGAACCCTGTCGACTCTTATTGATCCGCATAGAAGGATCGGGTTCGAATTTGAATTCACTTATTAACCCGTGCAGCATCCTTAGACGACATGTGTGTACCAATAACAAGCTCGTCACGATTCATGCGGGTGTTTGGGGGCATTTTATAATTATTTATTGAACCTTGTCGACTCTTATCTATCTGCTTATGAGGATCTTATTCAAATTTAGTGACCCGCGCAGCATCCCTAGACGTCACGTGTGTACCAATAACACGCTCATCGGGGCCTATGCGGGTTTTATGATTGCACTTGTCCTTTTTGTGTACTTATGTATATACAAACTACGATGCATGTGCGGAGCTTTATTTTAGACTTTGTTGACGCCTTCTATCTTCTTATACGAAGGTTGCAAATCCGGTGGCGTTTTGCAGCAGCTTGGGGATTGAGTTGTTTGTTGTCTTGTACAGGTAGACTGTCGTGCACTACTTGTTTTCTGTAGATGGATTGTAGTGCACTAACGAATCTCCTGCTTTCGGTTGCATATACTTGCATCTATTACAGCTCTCTCGTATTTGACCGCAGATAGCCTACTGAATACATAAAATGCCTCCTTCAACATGTTGTAGGCATTTGCATCCACTGAGGTCATTTGGCATTTTGTTTGTAAATGACATTTTGTATGCTTGGCGGGCTTTCTACAAGGGCCCGTAGACATTTGCACTTGCTGCATATAATCCGGCATTTGCTTGTAGATAGCATGTGGCACGTATATGGGTCTCCTCACAATGGCTCATAAGAACTTGCATTCATTTTGTATTCTTCATTCATTTTGTTGTGGTCTTTGGTTTTTTTAGTACATCCGCTACTGTTGTATGTAGGTAAATGTATTCATTTCTAAACTGAAATTGACTTCAAGATACTGCGTTTACTGGAGTCTTTTTTGTATCTATATACAGAAAAGAGGTAATGTGTGCACCTGTATTCTTAAAGGACTCATATATGTTGCGGATCTCCTATCATTATTTGCATGCATATCAGTATGCTTGTTTATATGTTGATGTAAATTGTTGGAGTGTTGTAATGCAATTATTTCATTCGTTAAATGCCCTCCACACCCTTTTGCATTTTGATTAGCTTGAATATCTCCAAAATTTCTTAAGAACTCTATATTATCGATTGATTACAAGCATGGTTTAAAATTGCGCAATATGAGGCTCTCCTTGAGGCCCGCCTTTGCGCAATTCCAATGAAAAGCGCCTTGAGGCTTACGCCTCAAGTTTTTTTTTATGAGGCTTGTGCCTCAACTTGGTTGAGTGGTTGAGCCGCCTTAACGCGCCGACGCCATCAGCATCGCTCACTGGTGTGAGGTCTGACGCACATTCACCGATGGACTATATTCTCAAACATACATATGAGACTCTAAATCTCCTGCAAAGTAAAGACTTTGGCGAGCAAATCACACTTCGTGACCCCACGTAGAACGCGTGCATAGATACAAACAGGTTACCTTCTCACTTCCTTAACCTGCATATAACTCCGCGCCATGTTGTCTTACACTATTGATTTGTCCATTCAAGTAATTATACTAAAACATATATTTTTACCTTTACATTTATTTGCACTTAACCGCCAATTCTTCTTATTATGAGCGTCTCAGCGGACTCCTAAAATGCCTTGACGGCTTACACCTCGCGCTTATAAACCTAAATATAGATCGCAAACGGGCTATTTGCCCACTCCAAGGAAAACTCTCATAACAATAATTATGTGATTGTTTAGCATTCTGTGTTGTTCAAGCTGCTGTCATGACTTATGAGTTATCCTATAGTGTGAGACTCATAAATTTCATTGCTATTTATTTTTGGTTTGTAGTAAGTAGAAAAGAGATACTGTGATATGTGGGAAAGGAGATGTTAGAAGGAAGTTGAACTATGATTTCATAGGGTATGGTATAGTATATGGAGAGCTTTCATTTTAATTTCTACTTCATACTTCCTTGTACATTTCTCATGGTTTTGATATTTATTTAATCATAGTAATACTCAAACAAGTTTGATATATTGTATGTTTTACGCAATTTTTTGATTTTGAGGCTTATAAGCTTCTTCACAAACGCCTGTTGGGCTTACGCCTCGCCTCACGCAAAAAACGCCTCAATTTACCCGATTACGCAATTTTAAACTTGATTTACAAGCACTTGTTATCCTTTAATTTGATCTCTGTTTGCAAAAAGTTTGTGTTCGTTACATATCTGATTCTTCTTCCTTGATGGAGATGATATATCTGCCTTCAGTTGATACCTTCCCACTGGTAGAGGTTGTCACTGGGTTACTACACTTCCCCGCCTTTAGTGTGTTCTTGCTCGTCGTGATTCATGAACATTCGTTGCGACAGATCTCAAATGATCTATAAGAGATTGATGTGGGTATTTGTAGCTTGTTGTTGACTGTCGGAATTGACTACATCATCGCTAGTTTTCGCACGAGTAAACGCAACATATTTGTCCTATGACACTTAACTTACCATATGCTGATGGCGATATGCTTGCGCCTATTCTTTCATCTTAGTTTATGGAACTCATGTGCTTACAAGTGGAAGTCACATTTCTCATATCGATGTTCTCTTGAACTAGAGATTCCAGATCTTCATCTAATACTTTATATTCTTCATACTTTGTAGAGATAATCCAAATCTTATATCGACCCGATTAATACCTTATGACTCAGTATCACAGCAGCATCTCCCGGTCATGTGCAGACTAGATATGTTGACATTGTTGTCCTTGAAGTTCCCTATTCCTGAAGGTCACTTACATCATACACCAAGTTACATCCTTGCTTATTGTCATAGTGCTCACGTTAACATAAGACCTTTTGGCTATTGGCACTCGGGGAGAACACTGTTTCTCTATATTCTTCATTTTTCCATATGAACTTCCTTATCTTCCATATTCTCCAACCACTTTCAAATTAGCACTATGCATCAACATCTAGATTTCCTTGTCCATCGTTATTTCCATCTATTAATGCATTTCCACAAACTCCTCCCTGGACGTTATCGTCTATAAGTGGATATACTCATTTGCTTCTTTGCGACTGTTGGATTTCCGCCGAATGACTCTTTGATCGTGTTTCATTATGGTGTCTCTCGATTTGACCATAACTTATAGGGGTGAGATTCATGTTGACTCGTCTGAACTCTTTCATATAGCCAGGTGTTGTCTATCCGGAGAACGTAGTCTACGTACATTGTTTGTATGAGAAATATATCTTCTGTGTATTGCTTTAAGAGAAATTCGCTTTACTCCGACCATCAATTATTAGTTGTGATTTCACTTGTATTCCTATTGTTGCTGAACTTATAACACTTGTTGGACTATGTTATTTGATGAATTCTTCCACATTTGTCCCTCTTATTCTGTCCTTGTCCGTTGCGTATCGAGTTGAAACTTACATATTTATATCATCTATATTTCTCCTAGACCATATCAGTTTCCAGTGTCAGGTATCATTCTCCAAAGGTGGACTTAAACTAATACTCGTTTCTCTTCCTCGTATTATTAAGACCGTCTACTCGTCGCTTTTAGGGATTCAAATCATCCCTGATGTTCTCACAATCTTTCATCCCATTGGTTTTACATTCTCAGAAGATTAGGAGACTTCACCCTCAATATAAGCGTTGAATCGATTAACTCCCAACTTTATGACTGGTACCACTTCGTTATATTCTAGTGGATGGCCATAATTGTGTTCTTATAGTTCACGCAACCGCTCTGTTCCGTGTGTTCTTATTCAG
>NW_021370648.1:0-221 GCF_001605985.2 Dendrobium catenatum
TAACATGTAAAATATTCATAAAAGAGTATACATAACATACAAATCTTGTGTCCAAAAATTACTACATAGATGTTTGTGGTATCAAAGTGCTAATAAGCTCTAAGGTTTGCATGATAATTTTCATTTTTTCATTGTGATTGTACTTTGAAATATATTTATAAATTTTCAAACATTATATATTAGAAATTATAAAGAATAATTTATTTGTAAATATAAATTAA
>NW_021370649.1:0-2271 GCF_001605985.2 Dendrobium catenatum
TTGTCGCCACCAAAAATTGTTATATTAACAATAATTTAAAAAAAAAAATTGCAATCTTCCTTAGCCTTCTGAACATATCCTAAATTTTACCTACTGGGGGGTGGTGCTGTCGGCATCGTCGGCGAGGGGAGTCGATAGAGTTTCTCTGGGCGGTGGGCAGAGATAAGGGGAGGTGGCGCCGCTACCGGCGGCAGACCAGGAGACAGCCAAGGCGAGGAGTAGAAGGAGAGCGGGAAGGAGATGCGAGGCCATGGCCTCTGCTGCGCGAGCTCACGGTGGAAGGCGCTGAGATGTAGAGGGAGGAGCTGGTTGGGATTCCCCGTTTGTTGGAATGAAGTGCAGTGGCTGATCCAACCCATTGTTTTAGGGTGGGCAAACTCAAAAGATGCACATTCAGAGAGTATGAATTAAGTATAACTACTAATTATATTTTTAGACCTTTTGCCAGTAACAATGAATTGGACCCAGTCTTAAAACACAGTTAAAAATGATTTGGTTTTGTCAAAGAGAGCTCTGCTTTAAGAACTGTTGGGGGAAAAACAAAACAAGAGACTGACTTTGATTTCTTCAATCTTCTTCTAAAAAAACAATTAAGATTCTTGAAAATTATGGGCTGAACTTTTGTAGTCTCTCTCTCTCTCTCTCTCTCTCTCTCTCTTGCCTCTCTTTCTATTGTCTCTCTCTCTATTGCCTCTCTCTTGCGCTCTCTCTCTCTCTCTCTCTCTCTATCTCTATCTAAATTGACATAAATGTCAAGGAAAAAAAGTATTTAGATAAAATTAATAGGGTATGTTTTATCAATGAAAAGGCTTGTTGTTAAGCAACTTCATTCCCGATACTGAGATCGCCGACGACGGCAACGGCGCCACCCCCCAGCAGGTAAAGTTTTGGACTTGAACCCAAGACCTCTTAGTTGGAAGCATAAGCTCTCAACCAACAAGCCAAGGTGAGTTGTGTGTTACCTAAAACTTTGCTTTGGGTGTTTTATAGGTGCACATATCAATGGTGGGTACGAACAGGATGAGAGTGACATGGATATCAGAAGATTCCTTGTTATCAAATTCGTTGTTATAGGTAATCTTACCCCCATTTTTTTGCTTTCTTAGAATTTTATGATAATGATATGAGGATCAAGTTCTTAGTTCTACATATGTTATTTTTTATATTAATCTAATATGAATTGTAATTGGTAAATTATTTTTAACTCTCATTTTAAAATAAATGTAAATATTTAAAAATTATTGCAATTGAAAATTTTATCAAGATATTTTAATTTACAAATAATTTAAAGAGACCAGTGGGGACCCGTACCCCAGGGCCCCACTATAGACCAGCCACTATAACAGAGAGTATTTTTTCTAAAAATTTAAAAAAGAGACCTGAAAGGTGTCATGTAATTGCTTATTATTTTTTATTGTAAGTTTTTTAATTATATAATTTATCACTTTGTGATATAATAAGTCTAATAAAAAAGTTTTAAACTGTCACTACTAGTCTTAAGTTTGG
Source organism: Dendrobium catenatum (assembly GCF_001605985.2). NCBI lineage: Eukaryota > Viridiplantae > Streptophyta > Magnoliopsida > Asparagales > Orchidaceae > Dendrobium > Dendrobium catenatum. The sequence continues at coordinate 1,507 of NW_021370649.1, forward strand.
ATGAAAGAAGGTGAGATCATTTTTAATATTTATATTCTGTGCCCTCACATGAAAAAAAATTTGGCTCCACCCCTATTCTTCTATCTCTTTTCTACTATTTCTTCTTCTTCCTTTCTCTTTACTGAAAATTTGGTGTTGTTTTTTAGGGTTAAGTTCTTGTATTCCTGCCCACTCCACAATGATCTACTCCATCGTCATCTTCATTTTCATCATTTTTCTTATCGCTACCATCACCTACATCACCTACTTAATGTGGAATCACTCTGTTGTTGCAACTCCCGTTCAACCTGAACGCAATGTCGATATTGAGATCCACAATGCTACGCTTAGTACTTGGCCTACGCTCACCTATGCTGAAGCCAAGAGTCGGGAACCGGGAGCGGTCAACGCCATTTGCTGCTATATTTGTCTTGTTGACTATAAGGAGGATGAGAGGGAGGATAAGGCAATGAGGCTTCTGCCAGAGTGTGGGCATTTATTTCATGCGACATGTGTGGATCCGTGGCTATGGCGGCAACATACTTGTCCGATGTGCCGGTCATTGGTGGTGAATCGAGACTTGCAGATGCCTTTAGCTGAGGTAATTCCACTTGAGATTGAACAGGCTTAAATATATACAAATATGATAGACATCTATTTATATATAATTTATGATAATAGAGTAATGCATGTCCTATTTATACATATTCATGTTGGTTATTTATCTATTAGCATGTATGTTGTGTGCATGAAGAATGTTAAAAGTCATATATATTTTAAATTAAG
>NW_021370650.1:0-222 GCF_001605985.2 Dendrobium catenatum
CTCTTATTTCTATGGATAAACTTAAAGCTACTGCTAAATTCTTGGGTTTTAAGCATGTTTTTGCCAATGTGTCTAGCAAAATTTGGATTTTTTGGAAAGATTCTGTGAGGATGGATGTGATTGGTAATTATCCTCAAGTTTTACATTGTAATATTGAATTCTTTAACTTTCAGTGTGTTGCTTCTTTTGTTTATGCTGCTTCTTCTCGTAATGGTAGGAAAT
>NW_021370651.1:0-262 GCF_001605985.2 Dendrobium catenatum
TCATTATTATGTGTTATTATTGCTATGCTATGTAGTAGTCAAACAAAGAAATACATTGATCAAACCTCTAAAATAGCATATCTACTGAGACTACTGATGGACAGGTGGTCGTACTAGTGCTGGGCCTCCTGCTTCTACTTGCTCATCGTCCACATTGCGTGCATTGCAGCGGTGAGCACTATGAAGGACGTGGAAGGATTTATTGGATTATAAAATTGGAAAGTGATATGGGGGTATAGGGAGTTAGAAGTTGTATTTGGAT
>NW_021370652.1:0-210 GCF_001605985.2 Dendrobium catenatum
TTTGGTGATATGATCCACAAATGATGTTGTTTTCTCCACTTTATTTCGAACATAATAATCCTTGGAAAGAAGTCATTCAGTCAATTAATGACATACAGTTAATGATCTTCACTGTACCTTGACTATAAAGGATTACTAACCCAATGAAAAGCTGAAACATATAGAAAAGGTTTATTCAGTCCTGGAACCATTTTGTTTTTCTCAGATAAA
>NW_021370653.1:0-2565 GCF_001605985.2 Dendrobium catenatum
CAATCTTGAGCTGGTTCTAGATTGCAGTCTGATCGTTTGGACCTGAAACGTTAGCAAATAAGGCAATCATAGAGAAATAAGGAATGTTTGCTATCATTAAAATCATAAACCATAGATCCGCAATAGGGCCAACATCTAGAGAGCTTCCTAATTGGCCCTGAACTTATGTAGGGTAAATGCTCATAGAGCTAATACAATTAAATTTTAATTAAATAAATTTTTAATACAATGCAAACTAGTTAAAGGTGCAAATCATATATGCTTGAGATTTTAAAAATAGGCTTATAGAAAATAATTTTTAGAAAAGATTGGGCCTCCCCAAGTCTTTCACTTTATCCTCATAGGCCAGATTATCCTGACTCTACCAGTAGGCGGGGAGATATCTTATTAGAAGGAGGGAGAGAGATACAGTAATATACATACGATCCCGCATAATTTAAGCTATTCCCTAAGTCGTTCAGTTTCTAAGTTATTTAAACCTTAAAATTTTGAATATTAATTATAAGCAAAAAAATATTTATTATTCTAGAGAGCCTAGTGCAAATTAGGCCACACACATGTAAGAAAGAAACTTAAAAAAAGCAAGCTATTTTTAATACATACACAAAGTAAGCACATCAATATAAATTCACAAAAAATATAGTAAAATCTAAAGTCCACGGTAAGTTTCACATAAGTATAACCCAGGGTCTACAGAAAAGTAATAGTGGCCAGGCTCCACCGACAAAATCATGGATTCTAATCCTAATAAATTATGTAAGTCTTAAAAGTCAGGCATTTCATCTTCAAACCTCAATCTTCGAGTGGATCATCCTTCTATGGATCATCTTCCTTTGGATTGTCTCTTACGAGCTCCATCTAGTTCATCCTACGAGGGGGTACCCAAATGAATAAGAAATTCCTTGAGAGGGGGCCTTTCTTTTTCCCTTTAGGTACCTAGTATTTAAAATGCCAGTCTTTTATAGACTTTCACAACTCAATTTAAAGAAAATTATATTATATTTAAAAAAAGAAAATCTAGACCCAGACTCCTACATGGTTATCCTAATAAAATTACAAGTAGTTTATATAACAATCCAAGTAGTTAATATTTTGTATAGAAAAGGTAAACACGCTTGGACACACTCTTTTAATCTATAGAAGGGGGCTTTAGCAATCTCTGGAGCATCTAAATAAAATAACATTAGTATTTAAAGCTTAATTATTACTACCCCTTTATTTAGCGCTGCATGAGCGTGGCCATATATATAAGACTGGATTAGTATAAAAGTGACCTTAGCCCATGGGTAGTCTAACTCATACATCACATTATAGAGAGAATGTATGATAATAAAAATAAATATCACAACAATAATAGCACAGTAAAACAAAATAAGTCAATTAGTATACGTACCATACACAATCACATCACATCACAAAAATAAAAAAAGTAAATGTAGACCCTAATTCCTGAGCTAGAAGTAGTGTCTTAGAAAATTTATGTGTGTGTAGTAGGTTTCTGTGACTTTGGATAGGTCCTATATCTGGTAGTTAGTTCAAGTTGCCTAAAGTTCAAGTTTATTGAAAGGTCTGAAAAGGAACTTTGATTAAAGTTTGAATATTATTGAATTAGGATTCATTTTAGTTAATTTAGTTTATTGATCCATTTTTAATGCGTAGAGTAGTGATTTTTGAATTTTAAGTTATATTAGCCAATTTTGGAAGGTCCTGGGTCCTCCTTTATGTTAAGCTAAGGGGGTCCAAAAGGTCACTATAGGAAATAGGCTAGGTTTGGGGATTCTAGTATTTTAGTTAAATATTAGGCCTTAAGGGGATTAATTAGGCTTTGTGTTTACTGGATTTGGAGTTTTCTAAGCAAAGTTATGAATTTTAGAAGTTTTAGATAATTACCATGATTTATCAAAATTGCTTAATAAAGGGCCATTTTAGGGATTTTGATTCCAATCAACTCCAAACTTATTAGAATAACCCCATAGGTCATAAATGACTCAAAGAAATGTTCCCAAGGGTTTGGGAAAAATTTATAATTTTTAATAATTTAATAAGGTAAAAAAAGTAATTTTTAATTCAAGTTAAATTTAGGCTCATATTGAAGTCCAACTAAGCAGTTCTAACTATCTAAGGTTTTGGATTGAAATATAAAGAATTTGAGGTATTATAGGTAATTTTTAAGTTAAAATTGATTTATTAGAATTTTTTGAAGTTACCGGGGCCTAATTAATGGGTAAATTAGAATTTGTTAATTAACAGGGTCTAAAGGGTTCAAATAAAAGCGTTCAAAAAAATCCTAAAAAATTCTAGGAGGTTTAGTATATCACTAAGTTTAAGTTTTGAGATTTTTATGTTAAACGGTGATCTATTCTAGCTTTAATTTTTTTTAAAGTTTTATAGACTGATCCTTAATTATTGTCCTTAGGATGTCACTACGTTAAATGGGTTTTAAATTGAGTTTTGGAATAACCCTTAGGATAACATGCAAGGAATTCATAAAAGAAATAAACACACCAATCCTACATTTAGGAGGGTCTAAGCTAAGTGCTCATGCGTCCTACACATGCAAATGAT
>NW_021370654.1:0-241 GCF_001605985.2 Dendrobium catenatum
TGAAAAGATTGAACTTCTCCATAGAATTCAATATACTTGTTGTGTGCTAGAATATACGCGGCAGTAGAGTTATAAACTATTCATCTTAGCGTTGCACGAGTATTCCGCATACAAACAGAAAAGAGAAATAAACACCAGAGTTTTTACGTGGAAAACCCAAAAAGGGAAAAAACCACGTGGCCTCGCCCAGTTGTAAAATTCCACTAGTGTTTGTATGAAGTACAGAGGTTGATCCGTCTTA
>NW_021370655.1:0-300 GCF_001605985.2 Dendrobium catenatum
CAGTGGGGGTTAAAGAAACATAAACGTGTAACAATGGTCTTGGATCATAGTTAGACAATGTTGGTTATAGGACCATAGTCAGGCAATGATGGTCAGGGAACCATAATTAGGCAACACTGATCAGATGACCTTAGTCAATAAATGATGGTCGAGGATCGCAATATGGTGAATATTTTTAAAAGATTATTAGTCGGGTAATGATGATATGAGGATTGTAGCTGATCAGTAACAATTGCTAAAAGATCATGTTCGAGTGATGGTGGTCACATGACCATAGTTGAGCAATTGTGGTGAATTACC
>NW_021370656.1:0-558 GCF_001605985.2 Dendrobium catenatum
CCATGCAACTAAAGGCAGGAGATTAGTTAGTGCACTATAACCCGCCTACAAAAATCAACAAATAGTGCACGACAATCTACTTGTACGAAGCAGCGAACAATTCTATTCAAAGCTGTTACGCCACGCCACCGGATCCGCAACTCCTATACAAGCGGACCAAAGGCGTCTACAATTATTTCAAAGTACCCCCACACGTGCACTGTAATTTGTATACACATAGATACACTAAGGGGGAAAATACAATCCCAAATACCCGCATGGGCCCCGGCGAGCGTGTTATTGGTACACACGTGACGTCTAGGGAAGCTGCGCGGGTCAACAAGTGAATTCAAGTTCGAACCCGATCCTTTTATACGGTTCAATAGAAGTCGACATGGTTCGAACCAACAAGCAAATATACGGTTGTGGCGACCGTTATATTTGTCTTAATACATTCATATTAGGCCTTCAAGGCTTACAACAATATGAATTCACTAATAAATGCACGAAGCCTACGAAACCCGATCCTCAGTCAATAACTCGACTGAGTTGACAAGGTTCAAGCTACAAAGAAAAATG
>NW_021370657.1:0-207 GCF_001605985.2 Dendrobium catenatum
GCGCCCGCGTCCCCTATCTTCTGCGGCTGCCATGAAAACTGGTAGGAAAAGGAAATGTTAGGCAAGTATAAATAATATAAAATTTTAATGACATTAGCAAAACATAGCTTTTGTAAAGCACATTTATGTAAAGCATAGATTAATTTTTTTTCTACAGATAATGAAAAAATATTCTACGAATAATGAAAAACACATTTATGTAAAGCA
>NW_021370658.1:0-238 GCF_001605985.2 Dendrobium catenatum
TAATCACCCAACTTAGGATCTACCCTAGCCACATGTCCTTTTACACACACTTTAGATGGTTTTCTAGGACAAACAACTCTATATCTAGGTAAGGCCGATGTTTACTTTACTGTTGTGTGCTGAATTTTTTGTGATTTTACTGCATGTTGTGGATGAAATTGCCTTGCTATGTCTGCTTACTTTTTACTGCACTATGTGGATGATTGATGTGTTTGGCGACTAGAATATCCTTAGGTTA
>NW_021370659.1:0-637 GCF_001605985.2 Dendrobium catenatum
TAACTGAACAAATCATGCAGTACGAAATGAATTCATACATTACGATTAGTTTTAAAATTTAGCAAATTTTAAACACTCCCTAGTGTGTGTGTACATAGTTACTCAATTCCAATCATACTCTCTCAATCTCAATAAAATGAAAAATACAAACTCCATTTACAATGAACCTTATTCTATTTTTATTTGAAGTCTTCAAAAAATTGGAGTATGATTTTCTTCAAATGTTAGTATACACACAAAACAAGTATAGAATGAAAAATACAATGAAATATAAAGATGTGAACCGTATTGTTTGTTATCATCAAAATATAAACTCGTGTGCAATGAGTCGCAATAAACTCCACTATGACTAGAAACTACTTAAACCACTTCATAGCAACTTTGAATACTATTCATTATCAATAATACTTAACTTTATTAACCACAAATATTTGTGACCAATTTCTTTTATCCCACTACAAATCATTTCTTGTGGTAAGCTACCATTCTTTTTCCTGGTCAACAAAGACCATATGGTAGGTTCTTGCATTGACTCAACTCATTAAAGGCTATTTTAATAGATAGTTGAAGCATCAAAAAAATAGCCATTGAGATTGAGCTTCTACCATCCACTGAACATCACCTTCAAGAATGTTCA
>NW_021370660.1:0-220 GCF_001605985.2 Dendrobium catenatum
TTTGGGAGTTTGGGTTGAAGGTAACTTGGGAAAGTTTTATCAAAACATTGAGTATGAGAGATTTTCCACTTTTTGTTTTACATGTGGAAAGCTTGGACATCTCAAAGAAGATTGTTCAAAAAAAGTTATACTAGGTATTACTTCAAAGCCAGATATGGGAATTCAGGTTAATGAAGAAATTTTGATTGAAGACAGTAATCTGAAAGAAATAGCTTCAAAA
>NW_021370661.1:0-214 GCF_001605985.2 Dendrobium catenatum
ATATTTTAAACATTCGATGAATCTTTCATGATGGCTCATAGAAGTTAGCCTTTGTCGTAGTCTTTTTCGTAGGAGGAAGTATGTTGGATGTACGATCACTGTTCATCAAAGAATTTACAAGACGCAGTAATCTTATCTAACTAAATGCCTAAAACCTGGTTGAACTGAGATTCATTCATTTCGTGATGATTTGATATGGCTTTCTCTTCCCAGA
>NW_021370662.1:0-15174 GCF_001605985.2 Dendrobium catenatum
AACTTTCAAATATGAAAAAGTAAATATAAGATTTTGAGATTGCTATTCCTCTTCGTCATATGATACTAAAATCACTACAATCACTGAATCTAAGAACTTTAAAACCACTTTTCCTTATTGATAACTTACTTGGCTCGACTCATTGCTCACGCAGCCAAGGGGGTGAATCAAAGAAATCTTTGAATACAGGTGAGAAAAAAGAAGGAGAAAATAGTTTGCACTGAAGGCGCATAAATCAGATTCTAAATCTTCCGGGTCTCTGAAGAGAGAAAGTTTCCTTCATCACAAGGAATTCAAAAGCTTTCTAAGGAAAGGAAGCAAAAGCGTCATTTGGAGAAAAAGGTAGGGATCAATAAACATTCTAAAGGAATCTTCTGATGTTGTTTGTTATTGAATTTGCAGGAAGCCTGCGACATGTGAAATCCGATTGTACTACACTTCAAAGATCACTCGAGCAAAGAAAAGGAAAAAGGTGAGGAGAAACCTAAGTTTAGGAAGGACAAGAACAGAGTCCAATAGACGTTCTGGGAGAATCTGGTATTGATTCCTCTGAGACTGAACCAGATGAAGACGACTACAAACCTGTGCTTAATGGGAAAGATTATCTGAGGAAAAGTGATGAGGAAGAGGTAATGTAAACAACCTATTGATGAATTGTTTGACGATTTGTGAGAAACAATCCCATGCATCATACAAAAAACTTAAGAGGATTCATGCTAACTTAAAATTGGAACTTGTAAATTTCAAAAAAGAGTATGAAGTTATACTTAAAAGATCATTCAACGATTGATTCTAATCACATGGCTCTTCTTGATGAATTTGATGATTTGAACCAAAAAGCATACGAAATTAATTAATGAGGATGATGCATTAATAAGTTTCACACACATCACTTGAATCTAATTTCAAGAAATCTAAAGAGAAAGAAAAAAACTTGAGGGTTGAGAATGATGTTCTAAAAAATACAAACTTAGGATAAAAATGAATTTGGATACACTTAAGGGAAATTGGAAGACTCCCACTTTAAATCCAAAGCCAAAACCTAGGAAGAGGCATTATTACTCAAATAATTTAAGAAATCCTTTTCCTGGAGTTAGATGTTTTTCTTGTGGCATACTAGGAGACATCTCACACACTTGCACTGTTCACCATAGTACACAATGGGTGTGGAGACCTAAGATACATGAATCACAGCATACCACACCTGCATTGTATTCTACCTTTCCTAAGAAGGGATCTAAACTAGGTTGGGTTCCTAAATCTGACTGTTGTCGAGTTTTGCAGGTGTGCTCTCACCAAAGACCTCATGGGAGCATAGGATAACTGGACACATAAAGGCTCGCAGCTCAAAATTGCTTAAACTTGCTGCTTCATAATTTCTTGAAATGATTTTTTTTAATTAGTTTTGTGTTATTTTTGTCGTGTGCTTACTTTGCATTGCTTTGTTTTCGTTTTATTTTTTTTTATGTTTGGTTTCCTACATGATTATTTTTTAAGCTTTTAAATTTTGGACTTTTAGAGATTATGGTTAGCATTTCAAAATCGGTTAAAGGGAGGAATACCGTTGATGGTTTTCCTCCTTCTGACCTTGTTTAGTGGTATAATTTTCTTCTCTAAACAAAACTCTAACTCATTTTAGCTAATGGTTTTTTGAAACTAAGATTCTTTTTATCTTGCTACAAAAGTCTATCTTGTGCATATTATCCAAAGTTCTTATATATCTCTCAAGTTATTTGAGATCTTGCCTTTGCACTGATCATATGATTTTTAGTTCTATTTTATGGGTAATTCTTCCCTATGTTAGAGAGAGTGCTCCTATTCTCTAATATCTAGAAGATATACTCACAACTAAAAACTTCTTTTAAGATTTTGCAAAAGAGAATTGAGCTTGCAAAAGATAAAAAGGAAAAGTGGCAAAGACGCCAAAATTGAAATAAAAAGTATATACACAAATACGTAACAAAAATCAAAAGATGCTCAAAGAGCCAATCAAAGATTCAAGAGGCATAAAATGAGCCTACTAAAAAGCAAGCTATCCTCTCTTTTCAAAACTTAGAAGAACTTATGAGATATGTGAGATTTTCAAATGCTTGATTTCAAATTCCATGACTGAGAAAAATTACTTTGACATATTATTGTTGACCTCATTATTCGAGGCCAATTTCCCCAGAATCAACTCTAGCACCTAGGTCTTCATAGCCTAGTGTAGATGTCGCCCATAGGATTTCCCTTAGGTGGATGCCCACTGACGTAGCATCGACTCGAGCCTATCTCTCAATTTGAATCAAAATCAATTCAATCCGAATTTTATTAAACTTCTAACTAAACTCAAAACAACTCTTGATTTCTTCTTTAAATCATGAATTGATCCTCACGACAATTTGAATCAAAATAGAATGTATGGTCAGATTTAGCCATTTGAAGCTTGAACTGAACCCACGATCTCCCTTTCAATTTGTACAGATTGATCTCCCTCTAATTTCTAATTTGGCAAAAATAAAACTTCTCCCTACTATTCACAGAACCGCTATCTCTCCCATAACCTCACACACATGAAACCCTCAACCGCCCGATCTCTCCCTACAGTTCACTCGCTTTTCCTCTCTACAGTTAACTCCTTCTCATTCACGTACAGAGAACTGAACACCCAGTTCGGAACTCCTCCCCCTTCACACGAAATGAAGACTCCCACTCGGTCATTCCCTCAGCAGTTCGGAAAATCCCACGATCTCCCAGCCCCAGTTCACGAACTGCATCCCTCTCCCACAGTTCGCACGAAGCCTCCTCTGCAGTTCCGAACTGCTCTCTCATACACACGCACAGGAGAACTGCCGAACTCAATTCGCGAACAACCCCTCCTCTCGGTCTCTTTTCTCTCTTGTGAGAAACCTCCAAGCGGAAGTCCCCAACTCACACGCCTCCAGGCCAAATTCCCTTACCTCTCCCGATTATCCCATTCACAAGCCCTAGGACCGAGCGTCTCCCCCTCTGCTTCATGCGACACCAAAGCCTGAAGCCCTCATCCTCCCTTTCTCTCGTGTGTTAGGGACTACGGCTTCAACTCCCTTATCCTACCCTCACTTATGCCTACTTCCTGCTTCGTTTTTCTTGACTAAGAATAGTAGAAAATGGTAAACCCCTTCTTCTCCCTAATTCTTCTTCTCCTCTTCTTCTTGATTCTTCTTCTACTCTTCTCCCTCTCATTGTTCTTTCTTTATGGATAATTTTTGTTGGATAATTAACCTATCATATAAGGTTATTTAGTAAAACATTCATTCATTTTACACATAAATTCCTGCACTTATTTTAGTTGAATACTATCCTACTTTTGAATGATTACTCTTTAATACTTAATTAAATAGCCTCATGGATCATTGAATGGATTTATTAGAGGGTTTATGTCGTTTGAAACTAAGCTCTTCGTGTGTAAAATCTATAGAATACTATATATATTTGTGTTATTGTCTATTAAGGAAAGAGATGAGTTTTGGTTAAATAAAGAGTTAGTGGGAAAGTATATCTATGTTTTATTCCATTCACACTCCCAAAAGATGCATGAGTTTAAAGAGTTTTCATAGATTTTATGCGAGGTTGTGTTGTGTATAAGTTTGAAAGATGAAATGTGTGTTTTTTGGAGAAGTTAAGTAAAAGTTGAAAAATACAGTATGATATTTTTGGGAGGTCGAAGTGGATGAATCTTGTAGTATGTGTTTGTGTTGAAAAGTATAAGAAGTGTATGTTGAAGAAAAAGTGTATAGAGCTTGGAAGGTGAAATGTACGCATATTGAAAAGTGTTTTGTGTGAAAAAGTGTATGTCTCAAAAGGAGAATTGTATAATTTTAGAAAACATAAAGTATAGTATGTAATCTTTGAATATTGAAGTGTGCAAGTGTGAGAGGTAAAGTGTTTGTTTTGTGAAATTGTGTTTTGGAATGGTGCAATTGTGTATAAGAGAATTAAGGTGTGTGTGTTTCTCTTAGAAAGTGAAATGATGTATTTGAAAAGTGATTTGTGTGTGTGGATAAGTTCGTAGATTTTTGAAAGATTAAAAAGTGATTTGTGCATTTACTTTAAAAAGTGATTGTATGATTTTTGAAAGATGAAAGGTACATATTTTAAAGGTAAAATGTATGTATGATTTGAGAAGTAAATTTTGAGATTTTAAAAGAATGAAAAGTGTATGTTTGGTTTGAAAAGTGAATTTTGTATTTTTTTAGAAAATAAAAAGTATTATTTTGGAAATAATAAATGTATATGTTGGGATTTGAAATGTGTATAAGAGTGTTTTGAATATTGAAATGCAAAATAATATTTTGAAAAGAAATAGCGTAGAGTATGATTTTTGGGAATGGTAAAATGGGTAAGTTTAAGAGGTAAATTTTTTTATTTTTATAAAACTTATATGCGTTTCTGAAGAGTGATAGTGTATATATATATATATATATATATATATATATGGAAAGATAAATGAATATAAAAGTGTTAAAGAAAGCTATCTCTTCTCTCACTCCTTTTTTTTCATGCCTTGAAGATACATTGTTAGAAGATTACAATATTTACTTCCAAAAGCAAAGGGTCCAAAACGCAAAGCAACAAAGCTAGTTTTAACCCTAAAGAAAGGGATGTACCGGTCAGGGAAACAAAGGACAAGAGCTAATGACGTCAGTCGCCTCTATCCAACCGGGTAGAGGTGCTAGGGGGAACCACCGGGTCGTAGCCCCCGGTGATGTGAGTATTCTAAACTTAGAAAACCTTAGGGGCCCTTGATGTGGTGTGTGCGAACCTTCCTTTTAGGTCCTCTAGTAATCAATCTTATTAGGTTTACTTTTTGTTTTATTTTAGATCCTTAAACCCCTTTATACGCACGCAATGTCCTAAGGATTAGTGATAACAAATATTTTTACCCCATATAACAATAGTGACACTTAAGGACAAAAATTAAGGACCGGGTCTTAGAAAACTTAGACTTAGGATGCATGTATACTTTAGGGTAGAGACATATAATATAGAAAACTTAGTGACATTCATTATTATTATTATTTTATTTTTACTTATTTATTTAACAAATTAAATTTAATTAACTAAAAATTTTCTTTTAAATAATAATTGATTTAGGATATATCAAAACCACACTTTCTAATACACACACTTAGAATTGTTTGTTAGGACAACCGACTTTAGCTTTAGGTTAGGCCGGTGTTTATTTCCTTACTACACTGTGATGGGATTTTTCTCAAATTTCATTGCATGCTGGTTGTAAATTGTTGGTGTGTTTGTTTATTTAATTTTACAGCGCTCTGTGTTATGATTTGACTGACGATTAGATTACCCATAGGTTAGGAGCGATCTAGGTTGTTAATAAGATTTCTTGCAGGTGGCCACACTCATGCAGGGAAGAAAAAGGGGGCTAATTAATAAAAAATTTTATATAAATGCTACAGGTACTCCAGTTGCTTAGCCCCCAAATAAAAAAGAGTGTGGCCAAGTGTAGCTAATTGATTTAATTTAAATGCGAATATATAACTGCTTGGGATGATTTTTATATAAACTGCTTAGGATAACCCTGCAGGTGGTCTAGATTTACTTTTTCTTTCTGTGAAATATAATGTAATATAAATGTATTTGAAAAATGTGAAAGTGACTTTGAAAATGGGATACCACATCTAATTTAGAATTCAAAGAAAAGAGAATATACCTTAAAGGATTATTCTCTTTTATTTGGAAAGCCAAATTAGGATGATTGTAATATCCAAATAGAAAAGAAAATACCCCTCTTAGGGATGAGTTTATTTTCATTTGGATATCCAGACCCGACGGATCAAAGGAGTTCATAGAAGAAGAAAATTAAATGAGAAGATGGAAGAAAGAAGATGAAGAAATAAAGATAATGGAAAGAATATCCCATTTCAAAAATCACTTGCGTCATTCTTAGGATTAGAATCCGGGTTTGTTGTCAGTGGTGCCCGGCCACTTTACGTTTTATACATTCTGGGTGTAATATGGACATCGGACATTGGATATTATAATTTTGGATTATTTAATTTGTTTGTTTACATTGTTTGTGCAGTAGATTTTTTTTAGGGCCCTTGCATGTCGTATTTTTTTTTAGCCTGGATTCGAATCAGAGAGATTTTTTTTTCGTAAGGGTACGTATAAAAGTTTTCTACTTGTAATTCTAATAAAATTTTTAGGCTCACATAGTAACTCTAACAATCTAAGAAGTAAGCTCAGGACCGCCGAGAATCAGCATAAGCATATTATTACTTTCTCTTCCTTGTTAGGTACCTCCCCGCATGTGGGTTCTGGCAGACCACTTGACCTATGAGGGTGCAGTTCTGTCAAGGGGAAGTTATATAATCTCTAGTGAAAACCCTATTTTCTAAGCCTAATTTCAAAATGGCTTCATATTTATTTTATGCATTCAAGTCAATTAGCATGCATTGCATTAGATACAAACTAAAAAAAGTATTAAATATTAATTACATTTCTAGACATTTTTCACCCTACATAAGTTGAGGGGTCAATTAGGATATGTCTTAGATGTCGGGCATCAATTCCTTAAAATTTAAATAAACATCCCTACCCATCTTTCATAAGAGACTGGATAAATTATTTTAAAGCGCCTAGGTGGTTAGCTGGCTCCCCAATCCAGGCCGGGATAAGTCCAGATTTTCATTCCATTAGTTAGGTTCAGGTCACTATTTTATAGGACCCAAATTAAATTTAGGTTCTGAGGCAGATTCTTTTTAGATCTTAAGTCATCCTCCTCTAGGAATATAATCCTAAATTTCTAATAAAATATCAACTCAGACATAAAATTTTCTCCTAAAATGTAAAGCCCAATATAGGGTAGATTGAGGCTGTCTCTAGGCTTCTCAGAAAATTAATAAATATAATCCCTATCAACTCTGACACCTCCTACTTTTCCTCATTTGACTCACTAATAAATGTTCAACATTGAGTTTCACCTTAGAAAATTTCTACTTCTATTCATTGTCTTTTACTTTGTAGTCAAAGGGTATGAAATCACTTCTTTAATTGAGAGTTTTCTTAGGAGCAATCCTCCTAGGCTGTAATTAACTATAGGAGCTTGCTCCTATAGAGGTTTGAGAACCCCAGACTAAAATAAACCTTGTTTTATTCATATGAAACAAGGGAAGAATCATTGGAAATGCAGATGTCTTTAAAAATATCATTTTTTATGGTAAATATACTTGTAGGATGTTATTATTGTCTTTTTTTAGGCAATATAATTTCTTAATTGTTATATTCAATTTTAGAAATAATGAATTTTATAAAACTCATTCTTACTTTTGGATGTCTTGAAAAATGTTATGTTCATCTTTCAAGATGATATAATATTTTTCTTGCTATATCTAAATAAAAGAATAAATAAATTTTTCAAAAAGTTTATTTCTATTTTTAAATATATTCTTAAGAATTTCAGGTTTATCTTTCAAAATAATATGTTATTCTTTGAATCATGTTTAATTATAGAAATATCAATTTTCAAAATCTTATTTTGATATTGAATCTATTATAGAATATTGTGTTAGTCTCTTGAAATTGTACTTTATTCTTAATGCAGTATTCGATTGCAAAATAGAAGAAAATCAAATCTGCGTGGTGACACAATTTTTCCCACCAAGGTTTTTCTGGCGACTCCGCTGGGGATCAATTCTCTCTCCATCTTTAGCAGTGTTTTATACCCTTTAATCGGTAGTATACTTGTGCTCGTCATAGGTTGTAACTATCTTTCTTCCTCTAGTTCTTTTATTCATTTCATTCTTGAATAATTTGGCCAGTATCTAAATAATTTTAGAGGTCTTATTTTGGACCCTGTTAGAAAACTAACGGGAAGATCCTTTGTACGACCTTTTTGTAAAGAAATTTCTTGTGTTATTTCAAATGTTGCAGTTACATTTTTCTTGTAGCTTGATGTTTGACTTAGCACTGGGTCCAAAATCCCTTTGCCCAATCTTTAGTAATATGTATAGTTACTTATTTTAGTAACTTAATGTATTATTTGGATTGGGTCCAAATAACTTTAAGTCTTCAAAAAATTTAAATTTATGTGTCCTAGCTAACAAGTTGCAGTTATATATTTTTATAACTCAACATGTAGTAGGACAAATCTTAAGAAAATTTGAGCTTTTAAATCAAAGTTTGCTCCTTATCTAAACCATCATATTACAGTTATATATTTTTATAGCTTAATATGTTTGGTAGGATAGGGTCCAAAAGCTCAAACCTTCAATCAAAATTTTCTGCTTGTTCTAATAATATATTGTAGTTACATGTCCTTTGTAGCTTGATATGTTTGCTAGGACAGGGTCCAGAATCTGATATATGCAAGATTTTCAATATTAAATTTGATTTAATTTGAGAAAAGTTTGAAGGTTCAAATACAAGTCAAACTTATAAAAATAATTTTTGTTAGAAGATAATAGGTTGATTAATTTTAAAAAGAAATTTACCTCTATCTTCTTTAAATTGTAATTAAAACTTCATTGTGATTGACTCCTCTAAACACTTAAAGAATAAGACCTATGGTTATCAATGCTAAAATGAAAAGTGTGTTCCCTCCCTCCCTCCACTTGGGTGGATTAAGGCTTTAGATGAAGATATATTTAATTTCATTTCCTTTTGGAACCTTAAAGCACAAAAATTCAGCTAATTTAATTAGGTTCCTAGCAATCACTGAATTAAATTTGATTATATTTTCAAATTTTCTATTCAACCATATTATAACTTTTCTAAATTTAGAAATGTGTAATTATTGATTGATATGTTGAAATTTGAAAATCATTCTGAATTCCCTCATCTTTAATCGTATTATATGTTAAAGTTTAAGATACCTATAAATCCTAATTTCTTAAGGGTACTGCATGAATACGATGATTTGTCCTCTGTCATGTGGTTTAACTCTGATATATTAGAGATTTTATGGCATGTGATGAAAATAAATGCCTAGTCAATTATATAAAAGCTTTTGTTCATCATATGTTGTTTTCTCTTATGGTAATATTTTAAAATCAAATATTAGCTAAGTTTACTCTTGGCTTTATTAATCCATTTGAGAAAACTCATGAGCAGTTCTTATTAAAAATTGATCATCTTAAATTTATGTTTGAGTCGAAGACTTAGGACAATTCAAGGTTCTTTATTATGGTTAATCTATGATATGGTTAACATTCCCTCTATCATGCGACTTTCCATCAAAATAAATTAACATTTCTTGAATTGATACTATGTTAGTTGACTTAATAACATCTTTAATAGTTTCCTTCTTCAATAGTGATAAAAAAAATTATCATATTTGGGTTCATCCATTATGGTATCCATATATATCTTTATTTGAATTAAAATTTATGTCAAATTGAAATTGGAGGAAGTAGAAGTCTTATTCATCTCCTTATTATCATAAATTTCATAGGCATCTTACAAATTGATGAATTTATTTCATAATTATCTCATTCAAGTTATTTATTCATACTATAGGATTGGGTATGATTTTTAAATCCATATTCCTTATATAAGAGGATTAATTTTCTACTCTTATATTGTAAGATGGTTTTACAACAAAAAAAAATCATTTCAAGATTTAAATAGAGCAAGCCTCCTAAAAAAAAAAAGAGACACATTCATTAAATTGTAGCAAAAAATAAAAAAAATAAAAAATAAAAAGGTGGCTTCCTTTTCTAAATCTTGAATATCATAAGACCTATTCAACCCTTAGTATTTTTAACACTTTACTTTGAGAATTTAAAATTTTGATTCATCATCAAACATTGACGTTCTATTAAATGTAAAATATATATATCATATAAAAGATTTGGAAATGATTAATTTCTACTTCCAATTTGATTCTCTTTATATATAATTCTTAATTTAAAAAGAAGAAAAATATGAAGAAGAAAACCTCAGTTTTTCTTATAGGAAGCTTTGATCTAGGTTAACAAAATCTAAATCTTTAGACCTCTCCAGTTAGCAACTTGAGTAGGTCGGTTCATATCTTCAAATCTTTTTAAAGAAAAATCGCAAAGATGATCAATCTAACTGAAATTATAATGGTGATGGTTGTGCATTATCAGGTTTCTAATAACTAACCTAATTGAGATGCATAAACAAACCATTATCCAAATATCTTTAACTCTCTTTTGAACATCTTCCAATTTGAATGAGATTCTAGACAGGGTCCTGATACTGGATGATCTATAGTGATATAATGGATATAAAAATCACTTTTTTTAGATTCAAAATTTTGAAACTAAACTAAGGAACATCCCTTAGTTGGTTCTGAGATGATTGTCTAATGTTCTCATTCACCATTGAGTAGATATCATGTTCAAGTTTAAATCTATCATTGACTGAACTAGGATGTTAGAACATGAGGGTTCTATCCTTAGTGATGGTAATGATATTTTTGTTTGAATCTTTGCCAAATGTCAAATCAAAATCAAACTACAATTTGACCTAGTCCATTATTGATTAATCTTGGATGTTAGAATTGGAGGGATTCTATTCCCGATAAAGTCTATGATAGCTTCGTCAAATAGATATAAAATTTAATTCAAGGTATATTTTTTATCATAAACTAGATTCGGTTTTTAGAGCCTAAACAACTCTATCCCCGTTTCTTTTCATAGCATTAAAATTCAAAATATTTGAAACTACAATTTTCTTTAAAGAAAATTGTTAAGTTTTTATTATTTGATTAAAACAAAATTTTGGTTATATTCAAATTATAATTTAGGAGGAGTCAACCCATCTTTTGTTGAGTTTTTGAATCTTTTCCCATGTCTTTTTCATTGGGTTAAGATGATTAAAACTTAAGCGATCACTTTTAAATATCATAAGAAAATTATCAAATGAAAAATAAACCTTTTACTTTTTGATGAAAATCAAACTTTTCTCAATCATTGTGAGTATTTGATATTCCTTAGTATTTTCACTATAAAGGATGCTCAAATATACTCATTGTTCTATAATAACTCATGCAAAAGTTAAAATTTTTTAAAGGAAATTTTATCATGTTGCATTTAATTCTCTTAGAACATGTAAACGAAGACTCTAGAAAATTCATATTATTTTCTTCGAGTCAATCGAAACAAATTCAATCATAAAATCAATCTTTAAACAAAATCTTGCATTTCTCCTTTGGTGGTCGAGATGCTTTGTTAAGTCTTTACTTATCAAAGATGATCAAACTACTCTCTTTTTGTTTTCCTCACATATGATGATCCGATATAAAAACATAATCCCTAGTGGATTATTTTTAGGTTATAAAGATCATTTATAATGAAGGATAAAACAAAATTTTATTCAAAAAATTTTCAAGTCTATCAATCATCAAAATGTTTTTTTTTTCTTCTAGAAATTGACATATATAAAAGCTTATGATCTCTAGTAGAACATTTGCAAGTTGTCAATGTCATTTGTGGTTGAGGGAAAAGATTCAAAGCTTTAAATAAATCAATTTTACTTTAAAAAATTCACCAACCTGAAATTCGTCTTTAGGTCTAAGTCCGCTTTTACGGCATCCTATTGACATGTGGCTTAAGTCCGCTCTTACGGCAGCCAATCCAGCTTAAATCCGTCTTTAGGTATAAGTCCTCCTACGGCATCCTATTGACATCTTTGGAATTAGGAATAAGCATCCCTAGTGGCATCCTAATCTTCCTCCCGAGGAGAAGTATAAGCTAGCATCCCTAGCGGCATCTTCTCTTCATTAAATCTTAAATCTTAAATCCGTCTTTAGGTATAAGTCCTCCTACGACATCCTATTGACACCTTTGGAATTCAGAATAAGTATCCCTAGTGGCATCCTAATCTTCCTCCCGAAGAGAAGTATAAGCATCCCTAGCGGCATCTTCTCTTTATAAAATCTTAAATCTAAAATCTGTCTCTAGGTATAAGTCCTCCTATGGCATCCTATTGACATTCTTAAAGTTAGGTTAAGCATCCCTAGTGGCATCCTAATCTTCCTTCCGAAGAGAAGTATAAGCATCCCTAGCGGCATCTTCTCTTCATTAAATCTTAAATCTTAAATTTGTCTCTAAGTATAAGTCCTCCTACATCATCCTATTGACATTCTTGAAGTTAGGTATAAGCATCCCAAGTAGCATCCTAATCTTCATCCAGAAGTTAAGTATAAGCATCCCTAGCGGCATGTTCTCTTCATTAAATCTTAAATCTTAAATCGATCCTCTATGGTTATGTGTGAGTCCCAACACTTAGGCTTCCTTTCCATATGATCTTCTGATCCTCTGAGGTTAGGTGTGAGTCCCCACACTTAGGCATCATTTCCTCACGATCATTCGCTAGAGTTGGAGAATGCCCCTCGTGGCACCATCCTAGTATAAATCTTAAATCTTAAATTGATCCTTTATGATTAGGTGTGAGTCCCCATACTTAGGCTTCCTTTTCATATGATCTTCCGATCCTCTATGATTAGGTGTGAGTCCCCACACTTAGGCATCCTTTTCTTACGATCATCCACTAGAGTTGGAGAACGCCCCTCGTGGCACCACCCTAGTGTAAATTTTAAATCTTAAATCGATCCTCTATGATTAGGTGTGAGTTCCCACACTTAGGCATCCTTTCCTTACGATCATCTGCTAGAGATGGAGAATGCACCTCGTGGCACCATCCTAGTGTAAAACTTAAAATTTAAACCTTCAAAGATTAGGTATAATCTATTCCATAGGTTACTCTCTTTTCTTAGAAGACGCCCTTTAGTTTGTTGAGTTAGGTATAAGTGCCCACTTGGTGGCATCCTTTCTCTTGAACTAGAAAGAAGACTCTAGTCTTATCAAAATTATTTTCAAATCAAAATCACATTCAAGCTCCTACTTTCATATCAAATTCCTTTCAAATCACTATGCTCATTCTTTCATACCTTGACTTTACTTAATGATACTAATCTAATTAGTTATCATTTTACTAAAGCCACCAATTCTAACATCAAACTTCAAATCAATTCATCAACTCAAATCTCAATAAATTGTTCATTTTGATTATCTATCAAAATAACAAAATCTGTTCAATTCATATACTCGGATCTTCAAGTTCAATTTTTGGGTCTAGTTGATCGTTTCGGTCAATGTCAATACGCACGATAAACTTTGGCAAGTTTATCATGCCTATTGGGGGTCCATTTGTTGACCTCATTATTCGAGGTCAATTTCCCTGGAATCGACTCTAGCACCTAGGTCTTCGTAGCCTAGTGTAGACGTCGCCCATAGGATTTCCCTTAGGTGGACGCCCACTGACGTAACATCGACTCGAGCCTATCACTCAATTTGAATCAAAATCAATTCAATCCAAATTTTATTAAACTCCTAACTAAACTCAAATCAACTCTCGATTTCTTCTTTAAATCATGAATTGATCCTCACCACACTTTAAATCAAAATAGAATGTATGGTCAGATTTAGCCATTTGAAGCTTGAACTGAACCCACGATCTCCCTTTCGATTTGTACAGATTCATCTCTCTCTAATTTCTAATTTGGCAAAAATAAAACTTCTCCCTACTATTCACAGAACCGATCTCTCTCCCGTAACCTCACACACACGAAGCCCTCAATCGCCCGATCTCTCCCTACAGTTCACTCGCTTTTCCTCTCTACAGTTAACTTCTCATTCACGTACAGAGAACCGAACACCCAGTTCAGAACTCCTCCCCATTCACACGAAATGAAGCCTCCCACTCGGTCATTCCCTTAGTAGTTCGGAAAATCCCACGATCTCCCAGCCCCAGTTCACGAACTGCATCCCTCTCCCATAGTTCGCACGAAGCCTCCTCTGCAGTTCCGAACTGCTCTCTTATACACACGCACAAAAGAACCGCCGAACTCCATTCACGAACAACCCCTCCTCTCGGTCTCTTTTCTCCCGTGTGAGAAACCTCCAGGCGTAAGTCCCCAACTCACACGCCTCCAGGCCAAATTCCGTTCCCTCTCCCGATTATCCCATTCACAAGCCCTAGGACCGAGCGTCTCCCCCTCTGCTTCATGCGACACCAAAGGATGAAGCCCTCATCCTCCCTTTCTCTCGTGTGTTAGGGACTACGGCTTCAACTCCCTTATCCTAGCCTCACTTATGGCTACTTCCTGCTTCATTTTGCTTGACCAAGAATAGTAGAAAGTGGTAAACCCCTTCTTCTCCCTGATTCTTCTTCTCCTCTTCTTCTTGATTCTTCTTCTACTCTTCTCCCTCTCATTGTTCTTTCTTTATGGATAATTTTTGTTGGATAATTAACCTATCATATAAGGTTATTTAGTAAAACATTCATTCATTTTACACAAAAATTCCTGCACTTGTTTTAGTTGAATACTATCCTACTTTTGAATGATTACTCTTTAATACTTAATTAGATAGCCTCATGAATCATTGAATGGATTTATAGAAAGGTCTATGTCGTTTGAAACTAAGCTCTTTGTGTGTAAAATCTATAGAATACTATATGTATTTGTGTTATTGTATATTAAGGAATGAGATGAGTTTTGGTTAAATAAAGAGTTAGTGGGAAAGTATATCTATGTTTTATTCCATTCACACTCCCAAAAGATGCATGCGTTTAAAGAGTTTTCATAGATTTTATGCGAGGTTGTGTTGTGTATAAGTTTGAAAGATGAAATGTGTGTATTTTGGAGAAGTTAAGTAAAAGTTGAAAAGTACAGTATGATATTTTTTGGAGGACGAAGTGGATGAATCTTGTAGTAAGTATTTGTGTTGAAAAGTATAAGAAGTGTATGTTGAAGAAAAAGTGTATAGAGCTTGGAAGGTGAAATGTAAGCATATTGAAAAGTGTTTTGTGTGAAAAAGTGTATGTCTCGAAAGGTGAATTGTATAATTTTAGAAAACATAAAGTATAGTATGTAATCTTTGAATATTGAAGTGTGCAAGTGTAAGAGGTAAAGTGTTTGTTTTGTGAAATTGTGTGTTTTGGAATGGTGCAATTATGTATAAGAGAATTAAGGTGTGTGTGTTTCTCTTAGAAAAAGAAATGATGTATTTGAAAAATGATTTGTGTGTGTGGATAAGTTCGTAGATTTTTTAAAGATTAAAAAGTGATTTGTGCATTGTTGGTAGAATTTTGAAAACATATTTTGAAAATATTAGTTTTCTTTAGGAATTTTAAAATTGAGATCGAATCCTAATTCTAGAA